>NW_009200881.1:22111-51439 GCF_000690835.1 Fulmarus glacialis | reverse complement strand
CCAGCCCGCCTACCGGAGCCACCGGCCCAGCTGCTCGGCCTGCAGCACAACCGCTTACGGCAAACTAAAATTGGTGGTGGTTTGCAATGGAAAACACGGCTCTGCGCCCGGAGCGGCTCAGCAGCTCAGCCTTCCCATGCCAGGACTGGCGTCACCTGAGGCTCAGCTGTGCCATGCCTGCTTGGGAGCCCTACCCCAGGGCTTCGTCACCCCTGGAAGTGCCTCTCGTCTTCTCCAGTGACTGCTGGAGGAGCCCAGACCTGCCGCCTCCCGGTTCCTACCTCCCTGCCCAATGACCTCCACTTACTGCAGGGTGCCTCAAGCTTGGGATAACCGAGGTCCCCCACACAGCACAGACCCTCTGCCCATGGCAGGTGGATGGGACCCATCAGCTCAGCTGGGGCTAGCGGAGGAGAGAAGCCTCCGCTGGAAGGAGCGTGGAAAAGCAGCAGATGAATCAACAGGGAAAGCGTCTGCAGTTATACTCGTTCCAGTGCAGCCTCCAGTTTGAGTACCAGGAACAGGAATAGCAAAACACCAACAGATTAAGGAATATATGTCTTCTCATAGAACCGCCAAATTATTTTTATCTCCAGGCCTCCCCCACATACGTACTCACATATTTTCTTCTCTGGAGTTTCAAGGCTCTTCACAAGCCTGTGACATCTGCTTATCAACATTTGGTGTAAAAATACCAATATCTGCTCTGCATAGCTGTTCTGAGTGCTGCATTTACCAGCCAGTAAAGATCAAGAGCCTCCTGGGAGCTGGCTGGATCAAACTGTCATGATTTCAGCACTGCTTTGCGTCAGACGGCAGAATTTAAAGTCAAAACACAGCTAGTTTAGGGAGGAAGACAATGCAAAGCCCTGAGTCATACCCTGCTGAGGGTGAGGAGAAGGGATTAATAGACAGCAAACATGAATGAAACTGAACGGCTCATTTTAGTCATGCGGCTGCTTCTGAAACCCAAAATAGGATTTATTTTTAGTTGTTGAGCATGAAAAGAGGATTTCTTTGCATCTTGCCAGGGAGAAGTTGAGAAAAGAGTTTTAATTAGCGTGGGGCAGGCTCCCCTTTCCTTGACACCCAGAGGAGCCCAGCAGCGGGACTCGCTGCGCTCAGGGAAGTTTTGCTGCTCACAAGCTGCTTTAACGATGCGTCACTTTGCACGACCCGGCAACTTTTAGCGTCATTCGATGCAGCCCGTACTCCAGCCCCAGCCAACTTTCCTTTGCCATAGTTGAGTCAAAAAAAAATGATGATTGCTTATAACCAGGTCGTATCTTTTTGAGGAGCTGCGCCGTTCCCCACTGGTGGCTCATGGGGGAAGGAGACAAAGCAACCGTGGCTTGGCAGTTGGAGAAACTGCACAGGTTCACCCAAAATCATTGGAGATTACTTAACTGAAACCTCCGAGCCCTTCAGCCATCATGTGGCAACAACCAGCAACAGCAGACAGCAAAACCGGTTTGCCTCTGCGTTCCTGGGGGAGTGCCGCCTGCCCTGTCAGGCTCCCTGGCTGGTGTGAGGGGCCACCTGGGGTATTGGCCACCTTGGGGTACTTGGGTCAGCCAAGATTGACCTTCGGTGATGTTTTTTCATGAGGGAACACAAAGGTTTTACATGGGAGTGAAAAAAGTTGGCACAACAGTGATCTGTACAGACGTTTATGTGATTTTTCATTTTAAATAAACAGATCGAAGTGATTTCACAGCTGTGCGTAAGGTTAGTTCCATTATTTAGTCCTCTGCTAAATCATTTCAGCAATTCTGCTCTGCAGAAACTTCATGATCTTGGGGCTAAGCCATTTCTATCCCTTACTTACATTAAAGCCTCATTAATTTTCACATTAATCACTCATAAACACGAAAAAGCTTAGTGATTTTGGATCTCCCTGTCTCTGACAGAAAAACCTCTGTTTTGTTATCTGCTGCCTTGTCTGACAACACAGGATAGGACTCAGAGTAGCAAAATCGCCACTCCAAAATTAATACTCCTGTTCTTACTTTTTTTTTTTTTTGAGAATCCAACCATTCTGGAAGCATGAACTAGCATGTTTGTGTTACTTCATGTGGACACATGTCCTTCCATCCCCAAGCCATTAGGGCAACGGGTGCTTTAGCAACACAGCGTGTGAGAATCTATCTGCTAAAGCTAGGAGGGCAAGAAGCCATGCTCTGTTTCCTTGCCATAAAACGTTATGACAATTTTCTCTCGCATTGTCTTTGCTAGTGTCATTAGTTTTCACTGGTGCCATTACAGCCTTTTTTGTGGCCACAGGTTTGTCCTTTTTTGCGGCCATAGGTTTGTCCTTTTTTGCTTAGTAAGTATGTGCCTACATAGGTTCTAACCCTATCACTACAGTAATTTATATAGATCTGGGTCAAAACCAAATTTAGCATTTGGTCATGAATATGACGAAAATAGAAAAAAGAGACAGAGCCAATGTTATAGAATTTCTTCCTGGAAACAACTTCTACCATGAAGAGGGCAAACAGTTTGATTTGGTAGCTCGTGTGGACAAGGCAGAACCACTTCACATCATGCCCTTTTTTAAAAATGTGTATTAAATGAAAAGTTAATTCAACATAAACATGGGTGATTGCATCAAAACGAGAGCACAAATTCCTATCATCCCATGTGGTTATAGCTATCAACATTTGCTACACCAGCATTATAGCAGAGAGCTTATATTTTTAGGGTTGAACTGTACTGACTTTGAATTTCAGGGTATACAGGCAGGGAGAGTTGGCTGGCTTCAACGGCAGCTTCGCTAGTTCAGTGATTGTAGGATCAAGGCAAGTCAGAACCTTGGTGCAAAAAGCAGAAGAGACACAGGGTTAACCATTTACCCCCAGCCCTGCACCAGCCTCCTGCCTGGCAGCCTGCTGCTTCAAGCAGCCGGGCTGCGGTCAGGCACGTCCCACGGCTCGAACAGCTGAGCAGAACTCCAGCACAGCCCATTTATCAACTGGCAGAGGCACTCCCCGGACAGCGAGGATTTAATGCCGTTGCCCAGATGTGCAGGAGGCGTATTTTGAACAGCAAGAGACAGAGAAATCAAGCAACGCGGTCTGGGAGCAGCGAGCTGCCACCCTGCGTAAGTGCACATGGACAAGCCACCGCGCTCCATCCGATGGGATGGGTGGGAGCCAGAGGGTGGGTACAGCTGGGGACATGGCACGATGCGTCCATCCACTGAAAAGATTAAGAGCTCTGTTAACATCTACAATCTGCTCTTTCTTATCACTCAATCCTGAAAAGGTCTCTTGGGCTAGGAAAAAAGTGCTAGGCAGGCTGCTCCCTTCTCAAGCAAAAGTCAGAATGTGAGCGGTGACATTGTTTCCCCAAACAGGCTGCAATCTACATCACTGCTAGTAACACCTCTGCAAGCTGGGAAGAACATTTGCTTGGACCTCCAAACTGTTTTAGATAGCAGTCGCATCTCTCTCTCAGCTATCAGAGCCTTGACTGGCAAGTAAAATCCGTATAATCGGGAGAAAATGCTGTGATTTTCTGCTAAGGCAAATACTTTCTGTCTGATACACCTTGCTGGTAAGTGCCCGGGAAGGGCTGAGTGCCCTTCCCATCCCTGCAGCTCCTGCTTTGCTCTTCTTCCAAACCCTGGGCCAATCCACCCAGCCACCCACCAGCTGGATGGTATGGAAACCCGCTCCAGGCTGAGATACCACCACTGGGTAAAGGCAGACGGGTGCCAACCCACCGACCGGCTTTTTTTTCAGGTAGGAAAATGCTACTGTAACAAGTAAGTTGGGGAAGGGACAAATACCCAGTGAGAAAGTAGCCCATGCGCTATCTTGTCTGAACATTAGCCCAAACAGCTTGTGGCTACAGGCATCTTGCTGAGCAGTCGCAGCTTAAGCACAAGATAGGACTGTGGGGTGCAAGATCATTTTTTTCTGCCTCAGAATTGAGCAAAAAATTGGATACATGTTGACGAGTAGATGGAGAGCACAGATTCTGTACCAGCAAAGATAAAATACACAGCCTCTTTTATAAAATATTAAACATAAGCTATTTTTCCAATCGAATGAAATGTACTCAAAACAAACCATTTGTATCCAGGGATCCCTGCAGGCGACAGAAGGCTTGTCATGAAAATAGCTGCTTGAGTGCTGGGCTAATAATTCAGATTCAATAGGATTCAAATCTGAAAGTAAACAGACACATTATTGTATCTCACCCCAAACCTGCAGCATCCTTACACCGGAAATTTTCTCCCGGATACGTTTAAAAATCCAGCGTGAACTCTACAGACACTGTTTACTCCTGTCTTGTGAGCCAGAATCTGCAACAGGGCTGTGGCTGCAGGAAATGCACTTCTCCGGCAGGATGGGACCGAGTTATTGGCTTCCATTTGCAAGCGCTCACACTGAAAAAGGCCTTTTACATTCACACAGGGCTTTTCAACCGAGTGGGGAAAACCGACTTTTGTTGCCACACACATCACGTGAGCATCGTGACAACTGAGACGATATTATTTTGTCTTTGCCTGATGGCAGCAACATGGATTTGTGTGATGTTGGCAGTAGCTTCCCCAGCGCTATCCTCATTCCACAGACTGAGCAGACTTCCCAGGTGCAGGGACACTGCGTAGGGCCAGAGCCAGGGCTGCTTGTGAGACTCAGGTCTGTCCATTTTTACCATTAACGCTATAATTTTTCTACCTCTTCTATCTCCCCACCTTAGCAAACTGTTCGCCTGTCCCTAAAACCAACCCAATTTTCAGTGACGATCTCCCCCGTACAAGGCGTGTGGTGGGGAAAGGTCTGGATCAGCATGACACATTTTCCACCAGACTTGTAGCTCTTAACTTTATTTTGAAGCAGTCCTGCTGCTGCACTGCCACTGTGCTGCAAATCCTCACCCCGGGCGCATCCCACCAGCAGCAGGTCTGCACACACAGAAGAGCACAGCCCAGGAGCTGCTCACAGATGCAAGCCGCATCCCCACGGACTCAGTGGCCATCTTGCGAAAAATGACAGGTATCCTGTCATCTGTACCTACCGCATTCGGCACGGTGCTGGATCCCATAGAAGTGTTCTGGTTTACTGTTTGAAATTCAAGGCACGTGCAATTCATTGCAGCTGTTTAAAATCAGTCTCAAAGCACCACAATGAATTACCGTCAGCCTTACCTAGAGCGTGGCTTGCATATGCTCCTGTGTAGAGGTGGGGTCAACAGGGAGTTGTTTGGCCGGCTGTGGTTTTCCACTAGTGTATCTCAAAGCTGAATCAAAAGGCCAGATACTACATCTGGCACTGGAGATCTTGTCTGAAGAACTAAACGGATTACTTGTCCATGCAGGGAGGTTTTCACCATCTGTTGCAGATGTAATATAGATGAGGTTCTCAATTTTACATAACTGTTTCATGGTATTGTTATTAGAAAAACAAACAAACAAAACCAAACGCAACCCTTCTGGGTCGATGTTGCTTGCTTTTAATCAGGAAGTCATGACCATAAATGTCTGTTGATGTGGTATCGTCTCAGCTTCTCCAGATGTGCTGTTGCCTGCTGCGGCAGATGTACATCGTGCTCCACAGAGCATCATGCCGCTGCTTGGCTTCTCTCTGAGACTACGGCTGCAGAAACTGTCCCGGCTCAGTGGCTGTTGGTACAAGCCTTCACTGGCTGGTTTGCACTGGCGCACGAAGGTCCTTTTCTCATTCCTCATCCTCTCTTCTGCAAGGACCCAGCAGTGGCTGGTGGGTACAGACTTGGTCCTGTGTAGAAGCAGTCCTCCCTGAGCTCCTGTGGAAGGATTTCCTTCCTCACTGCTAGGCATTGCGAGGGACATCAGTTCCCATCTTCTTATATTTTTTGTAGAATGGAGGTATTCTGTCCAGAATAGGAAGAAACGGGAAGGAAGAACTGTAACATGCGAGGAGAGACAGCAGAAACTGGGAAGAGAAAGAAACAGTTCAGTTGTCGGTGATGCAGCTGCAACACGTGAGCCAGCACAGCTGAGAAGACGTATGCTCCTCTGGAAACCATGGCCAGCGGCTCTGAACTGGAAAGACCAGATGGTGCAGGAGCTGAGGCAGGAATAGTGAGTCTCTCTTTCTGTATCTGTGCCGAAGAGGTGGGACCAAAGGGTAATTAGGCTGATGAACATATTAAATGTACGAAATGAGGCTTACAATATAAGAGAAACCTTAGGAAAAGTTGAAGTGAGAAGCACAACAGCACAGCAAATCCCAGCACAATTAACCTGTGGGGAAGCAGAAATAAAGAACCTGCTCCCAAAAGTAAATCCATACATACAATGGCAGTTATGTTCCCTGATTTTTACCCACCAAGTACATATATGAATTACATTTATTTGCTTTAAAAAAGCAGTAAAGCAATAGAATTGAAAGTATATGCTTCAGTTGTAATAAGACCAAATACATTTGGAATATGTACAAAATTAAAAACATGCCTTAGTGCTTTGAGCAGCAGTCAGTGTTTGCTGAATGAGAGCCCTTAACCATGATTTGTAATTACTACTGACAATTCTTAATTCTAAGTTTATGTTGTTACTTCTCACAGCTGCCTAGACAGCCAGGGCTCAGAGACCATCTATCGACAGTCAGCAGCACCGAGAAAGTGTTAACTTGGAAATCAGAAAGAACTGCAGAGGCTTTTCTGTGCCAGTGGCATGAGACAAAACAAAACCAAACCTCCCTTTTATAATCATTACAACTAAGTCCAACCACTCCTTTTACCAAACAATGACGCTTTAAGAGAAAAGATCCCAGGAAACAAACAAACAATGATTTTCAAGCAAACAAATCATAAAACAAGCCTGCGAATTTGATTGCCACATTGATCATCGAAAGCAACCTCTACAAAGGTGCCCACAATCTGCTGATAAATGCGGTACTTCCCATGGCTAAATTGCCTAGTATATGAAGACTACTCGGACCTACGAAGTAGCTGTTGAATTCATGCTTTGCATTGTGCTGATTTAAGTCCTAAATTCATAAAGCAACATGAATTTTAATAATGCTGAGCAAGTCTTGCCTGACATATCAGCTGCATTAACTTAAAAAAAAGATGGATCATCAAAACTATAGTATATACCCACATGTGCAGAAAATTATACACACCCCAAAGGGCTTGTTTTATCAGGTTTTTTAGACAGAAAAGCAAAGCAAAGCAATTTAGCTATGTAATTTTCTAAGTCCCTGAATCCTTGGATACTGCAGACAAAAGTTCTGAGATGACCCGGTCTCTCAATGAGGTCTCAAAGTACTTCTAGCGTTGTAAATCATTCCTCTCCAAAACTTATTTTCAAGTGTCTTGTGAATGTAGAGTTGTCTTATAAAGTAGTTGCCGTTCCTACACATTCCTTTTTGCCTTATTTAGGAGCTTTTCCTTATCTGGAACAGCTGTGATATAAAAACAAATCCAACTCTAAAATAGCATCCTAGAAAGAACCAGGAGTCCTTGTTTTGCTTGGTTATAGCAAGTATATCCACTCCATTGTACAGATAGAGTGGGTAGACACGACTGTAATTAAGAACAAGTGTAGCACTTGCATGGGAGAGAGTTAAACTAACATTTCACAGACCACCTTAATGCTGACACTTCCTAACATCTGTTTTCTCTGCAATCTTAATTCTCCTTCATCATGTTTTTGTAGTATTCTCTACTGTGTGTAACAGAATGAAACCCTGGTTGGGACCAGCAGAAATGCTGTGAATTATTTATATTCCAGTATTGCTGCACAAGGATTAAGCCATTATACTAGTCTGTGGGAACACACATCATCTTTTAGTCTCGTTTTCCTCTGGTCTGACTTAGTTCAGATTAAAGAATAGAACCTATATGCCTGTCCCACTCTTTCATTCTGATCTGAAGCACTTAACAGCATCCTACTACAATAAGGCATAAGTCTTCCCGCAGAACGACTTGCAGAGAGGAAAGGAGAAGAGTGGCTTCCATTGCACTTTTCTTACCAACCTTTCCGTGACCTTCCTGTAGACTTTCTTGTGAGCAGTCCAGGGCATAAGTCAAAGTCTTGGTGGCCTAACTGCCGATTAACAGTAACTCTGGGACCATCCTATTAATATTATAAGTTCTGTAAGATATTTGCCAATATATTTTACCTTGAGGCATTTTGAATAGCTACTTTCACAGAATAGCTACCTTCACACACCCTTCTCACAAGCATTACAGATACAAGAACATTTCCTTGACCGATTGTTTGCTATTCTCTAGTGCAATCCTGAAATAAGCAAAGGAGGTTTGCTTACGACTCAAGAAAGGGAAAAATAAATAAATAAGAATAAAGGAAAGATTTTCATCAGAATCAAAGATTTTGCAATTGATGCAATCGGTGGACGTTCATGACCTTTTGCACTATTTTAAAACCTGGATTAAAGGTGCACAAGACAAAGGCAGAAAGACCGCTGACTTGCAAGACTGATGAGTGAAGCAGAAGTTTCTAAAACTTAAGTGTTCACTTTTGTACTGACGCATTGGCAGCAGAGCATTAGTCAGACAGCCAGAGAGTTTCCATCTAATATAAGGATATTAGCATGCAGTGCCTGACTACATTTTGATTTGAAGCTAAGCAAGCCAGGCTCATTCTCTCCAGCAAGTCAGACTGATGCATTCTCCCAAGAATCATGCCTTACAGAAAAATAATCATGAAATATTAATCATTTCCTATTTAGAGCTACAACTGTCACAAATGATGTAGCTCTCTCACGTACGACCTCATGCTGAAAAAGTGCATAAGGAACGCAGCAAACGTTGACTCTTCCCAGGCAGAGACAAAGCCTGGGCTGTATGAGCGTTGCAGCCCGGCCGTGACGGCGGCTGCCCACGGGAGCAGGGACAGTGCCCGAGCCCTGCCGGCATGGGTCAGCTCAACCCGCCTGCGGTGGCACCAGCAAACCCATACCAAGTCATCCATTGACCCCTACCACACTGCTTGTACGTTCAA
Source organism: Fulmarus glacialis (assembly GCF_000690835.1). Lineage (NCBI taxonomy): Eukaryota > Metazoa > Chordata > Aves > Procellariiformes > Procellariidae > Fulmarus > Fulmarus glacialis. The sequence goes on along the minus strand of NW_009200881.1, from coordinate 42,477 downwards.
CCCTGTCTTCCCGCACCAGTGAGTCCCCTACTTACAAACAAGAAAACGCTGCAAAAAAGCACTGACAAAGCTTTGTCTGAAGACAAGCAGTTGATTGCCCTACAGACTAGGCAACGCTCCTCCTCCTTGCCGGCAATAAACCAACATCGACAAGAACGTGGTATGGAAGAGGAAAGCATGGCAAATGGGCTTCCATCAGGGTTTATACTCAGAGCATGCATACGGCCCTATTGAAAGATCATCTTGAAAGCTCCATGTCAGTTTGGAAACTATTCATTCAGGGATCAGACTCAATGCCCTGTGACTTGCAAGGCCTGTCATTCAGCTGAAATAGCAAATAATGAGAAATAATTTCTCTGAATAGTTGATAGGCAATCCAGAGCATGAAACCTATTTGCATAAAACAGTCATTGCCATTTCACACACGCAGATCTCCGGCAGTCAAAACCTCACAGTAGACCATTCAGAGACTGAGGGAAAGAAATTAAACCAGTTGTTTGCTACAAATAACTCATCCAGTTGTATCTGACATGGCACTGCCTCATTACTGGGTATTGTCAATGCTCCAAGCTATGACCTATAGCCAGGATCCCAGGACATAAAACTTGTGCAACACCTTAAGATACACGCTTTGCTATTACATGCTGCTGCAAATGGGCTAGGCAAATCAAATTGTTCACAGAGGGGAAAAAGCACTCCCAAACCAAAGGTGATGTTTATCAGACGGAATTAGGTGATCCAGATCACAAGAAGTGCACTGAATGTCTGTAACTGGGACGCTTTTGGTTTCAATGGCCATCTTTGCCTACTGTCAAATACACTTTCAGTCATGTATTTCTTGGGCATCTTCTGATCTTGCTCAATAACGATTTATCTTTTATCTGCAGATAGAGCCTCCTTCTCACAATATAGCATTTGTTATATATGTACTTTCCTGGAACTATGTGATTCCGTGGCATTTTCTCCCTCTTGATACTATGGAAATTAGTTTAGAGACAGAATCAAAACATTCAACTATTACCTCTGTTACTATCACCAGGAACTTCTTTGTTCCCTTTGCAGGGAGAAACCTTTTTAACGGAGCTGGCTCCAGTATCTGTAAAAAAGTACCTAACTTTCAGTTTGAGTAATGGTTACAAAACACTATCTTCAGCCATTGCATTTCATACCACCCAAGTTTATTGAGCTGGAAAAACTTGAAATACTTGCTAGGCCAACTAGCAGTTGCTCTCTCATGTTTGAAGGCAAAGCACAGCGTTGTTCTCCATCAACACTCACCCATGTCCCGGCCCAGGGATTCAGATTGAATGGAGACTTGGAAGAAACTAAGCAGTGATTATAGCCTTTCTGCCTGCATGTAGTGTCTGTGAGTGTAAGGTCCAACAGACAGTCCTGAATACCTACAACCATCCTTCCACGGTTATCTACATCCCAGCGGAAAGAAACACTGCTAGGTGTTTCTACATCCCAGCGGAAAGAAACACTGCTAAGAGTTGCTTTTACTAGGTCTGTGCTAACACCTGGCAGCCTACAAGAGGAAGAGCCTAGACAGAAAGCAGGTTCTGCTTTGTAACACAAAATACGGCAATATGTTTACCCAGTCACTGAAAATAAATCAGATGATGAAGATTTCCAGACACAATGACTGCTTGCTATTGCCAAAGTGAGATTATGACGGGGCTCCAGGTTCTGCTCCATTTTTTGCTGGCTAGGAGATTGCAGCAGCGGTCTGTCACGTTACCACGCGGGCTGCAGAGGCTGCGTGGGCACCCAGAGACATCTCGGGGTGGAAAAGAGGGTATTCTGTCACTATTGCACTATATCTGAAGGCACATCCACCCAAAGTTGTGGGTTTTCTCTTTCCGGAATTTGCTGCGTTTTGCTTAGGGACGGGGCTTGTTCCTAGTAACGAAGAGCCTTCCTTTCAGCGTAAGGGATGCTTAACGCACAAGTCCAAATAGCAAGTTTGAGAGCAAGGCTGGGACGTGGGTTAGGAGGGCAACCAAGAGCCTGTCTTCCCCGATCTGCCATGGATTTCCTGCAGGGACTTCAGCAGCTCACTTAGCCTCTCTGTCCCCCGTTTCTTTCTCTGCAGAACAGACAAGTTTCCCTGCCCATCACAGCATTGAAGACTGGGAGGCCCCTTTAGTATAAAAAATGTCATAAAATTTTCATTGGGTTTTGAGAGGGGTAGGAAGGGAAACAACTCACAGGGTAGAAAACTGCTCAAAAAACCCCACAAAAAAAGAGAAATGTGACAGAATAGCCCCCTGTACTGTGCCTGAAAACAGTTTTCTATGGTTTTGTACAGAAGTTACCTGCAAAAATTTCTGTGTTCTATAGCATTGTGGCATTAAGGTTCGTTCTAGCTCTGAAGTACAATCAATTTAAAGCAGTTTAAAATATGGCAGTTTACAGTCTAACTAAAGAACTTCTGATAATCTCATTTCACAGGCTTTACATTTTAAGCTATACCATTGAACTCCAATGGTGAGAACAAAAAGGCCAGGTTCAGCTATTCAGAGCAGTGAACTTTTTTCTCCTGAAGTGCCATACAGTTAAAGGCATCAACGCTGTAACGAATATTAAGAAATCTGTCACTAGCTGTCATCCGGTTGGAAAGAACAAACTCCCCAGGGTTCACTGTTGACAGCACTGAAAGAAACCTGGAATCACATATTAATTCATCCCGGTGAACGCTTCAGTGTGCAGCCCTTCCACTTCAGATATGGTCGACGAGCTACTTTCTGCACTAATTAAAGGATGTTAAAATTAGATCAGCCACTCCTTATTGCCTGTCTCACATTTTGTGTTTGCAACTGTGTTCAAGCACAGCTAGGGATAGTTAAATATTAACCAAGTAGAAAAAAAAAAAAAATTAAATAATTTCTAGATTAGTTGCCTTTTATTTCCCCATTCTAGAGACTAGAATTTCATGTGCCATTTTTTTATTCACAGTTCACATGGCTGAAGCATCTCTGGTCCTAATAAATAACTGCATGTCCAGATTTTTTCCCCTAAATTAAAGAATTTATGGGAATTTGAGAATTTGATCCCTGTGGGCAGGTACATTGTGCATTCGCCGAGCAGCAGGTCCAGCACGGTGCTAACACAGCTCTGTGGATGCTGGACCAGAGCTGACTCAGGTCCACCCGACCTGGAGCGCACAGAGACGGGCAGGGGCAGGTCCCAGCATGCTCTCACGTGCTTATATCCCCCTCACTCATCACCAGCTGAGCTTTCTCCCTCCACAGTACTCCCTCCCTGGTGCAGGAGAGGAGAGGACGTTACTTCACAAATAGCCGTGGCTTCACAGAGAGTCTAAGCCCAAGGTACCTGCTGTGCTCACTGGGGTCTGCGGGGGACCCGCAACTGGTCCTAGTCCGCCCTAGTCCGCAGAAGCATCTTACCCCCTGGACCACCCTCCTCCCTGAAACTCAGGTACCCCCCAGGATGCACCACTTGCTGGTACGCTTCCATACCAAAGTAAGTGGCAACCTTTCCGAAGCGCAAACTCTCCTACAGAGACAAAACCACACAGCTCCTCAAAATCACGAGGCCTTCAGCTACACACAAAACATGAATCAGAAAGGTACAAAAAATCCCAAGCATTTCCCCAATGGCAACCAGATTCATCCACACATATTACTTTGCTACGGCCCTACTGCCCACAAAAATCCTGCCTTAATTTTGTCTCTCTTAAAAGCGTATTATTAAGTTCCAGCGTCTCAACTCTGTGAAAACTCCCCCTAGAAACACACATAAGAGAACACAGAAGTTTAGACTCTCGCCAAGGAAGAGCCCGTGGTGTGAACGCTTGCTGCCTCCCGCTGTGCCCATCAGTACTGAGCGATGCCAGTGGCCTGGTTTCCAGCCTCAGTGAGCGGGCAAGGAGAAAGGAGCGGAGAGGCGGACGCTGCCCTCTCACCGTGGCTCAGCAGAGAGCCTGGGCACGGGTGCTTCCGCCCTGCCCTCCTCAGCCCAGGAGCAGCACTGTGCTTGCTTCTCCTCTGGAGCACACAGTGAACTGCTGGACTTTTTTGTACACGAGCATTTCTGTTACCGTTTCTCAGGCTGGTCTCTGCCCAGAAACGAAACTGGAAGCACAAGTGCAGGATTACTTGCTCATAACCAAACCACCACAACTCGCATAATTAACGCATGCCAGGAGAGGTACAAAGCTGGGCTAATAATACATGCTGTCCCCGCTGCGTGACACGCCAGCTAACACAGCGCAAGATAAATGGGTTATTTCCTCTGACAGGCGCCAACAGAAATCGTATTTCAGACAAGGCAAATCCATCCATTCTAGTGAAATGCCAAAACATCCCAGTTCGCAAGCTCCATCTCCTTACTGACAGCAGTGAAAGAAAACAGCTCATATATCAGTGGCACAAGTTTCTTTTTGCTGCTGGTGAGTTAAGTAAGCGTGTTCAAAACAGCAGTAAATAATCTGCCTAACAATTCAGAAGTATCTGCATTGGTTCGTGCCTCTGTTACAGCATTCATGTCCCTCGAGATCCTTCCGTGGCTGGGAGACTCATATGAGCAGCAGCAGTGCAAAACACCACGTGGCACGCCGTCAGCTTGTTTATCACACGGGCTGCTCTCGGGAGCCGAAAGGCTTAAATGCATCAGGAGAAGACATTTGGGAAACAGGATCTCCAGCAGTTTCTGTAGCTGCCCGACAGGAGCACACATAATATTACTGAACAAGGACAGATTAAGAAACGCAGGGACTGCATTTAGACACGTCATAGGAAAGGCTGTATTCCCAGCAGGTTGCCATCTGGATTGATTCTAGCGCCTTACAAGTCTCTGTTAAGGTCACAGAGTTAGCCCACCTGCAAACGAGAGGAGAACACCATCTCAGCACTACCAAATACAAAATATTTCTTGTTCAGGTAGTTTTCTCTACTGATGATAGCAGAGACACAAAGGTGCTTGGGACGCTGCCGCACACAGGTTCGTGTGCATGCAGCAGCTCTTCTCGGCGGTCGACAGCCCCAACCTGCTCTCAAGCTACCAGAATCGAGGGCCAATAGTTACAGAAACTAATTGCTGCTGCTGGAACACTGCGAGGGGGAGAGGTGAAACCCAGAGTGTTTCTTGCTCCAGGGGAATTCTTGCCTTTATTACCAGCTAATTTCACAAAGAGAGGCCGTTGCAATTTAAAATCCTCTATCTATGCCTTAACCTCTGTTCCCATGTGAGGTTTTTTTCCACCGCTGCAATTGAAAACCATGTTGCTCTGTCCCTGTTACCGAGCAGCATACTGAACACTAGGAAGCCACCCCCGTGGAAGTAACGCCACACGAGACACCACTAAAGCCAGAGGGCTGGGCTCATCTCACCCAGCGCTCGCTGTAGGCTGGAGTGCAATGGTCTTTCCAGGCTGCTTTCAAAAGCTGGCAAACCAGGGCAGTTCAGCCCACCCAAGGGAATGTTTAAAAGAGATGTAATGGACGACCCATCAGAATTGCTCCTCTTGCTCTGACAGTAGATGGCTAGACTGACTCCACATCCAATTTTAAGGCAGCTCAAGCTGGATGAGGAGAACACCATCCAAAGTGACCACATTTGAAAAATATATCAACCCAAGTGCTGGAACGTATTAGTAACACCGTATGGAAAATTTCTGCACGGTAGTATCTGCAAAAGGGCAACACCAGGTAAAATTTTTTTTCCTGCTTATCAACTCTTGCTGAATTTCAGGCACCCTTCAAAGAAGAAAATTGAAATTTTGCAGCCCATCAACCTCAGAGGTTGATTCCATTTTTAATTAAAAGGAGCGTTTTCAGACTGAAATAGCATTTCTAATTTCCCTGTTGCACTGGAAGGAGATGAGAGGTGAGGAACTTCCCTAACTACGGTTGCTACCAAACCCTGCTTTAAGGCACCCTGTGCAAGAGCAATGTCAATACACGGACCCAGTCTTTAAACCTAGCAGAAGTTTTAGAAATACTTGAGTTCATATGAAGAAATATCAGCAGTAGCGTTAACCATCATCACCCCCAAATTATTTTTAATCACTTCTTACTCCATCTTTACTGTAATTATATGATCCTTCCTTTGCAATAATTGCATGTCATACTATGGAAGAATGACTTTTGATTAAACGATCGCCTTCAGTAACTAATGGTAAGATTAAGATGGTCCTTCATTTAACATTAATGATGAATAAATCAATACATCTAGTAGCTAACGATATTAGAGTAGTTTCTTCATATTCAATTATTGTCCACAAAGATGCCTCAGGGAGGGCTTTCGTACAAATATTGGGCAGTGCTGGGAAAGGGTTAATCATCTTTCACGAGTCGCTAAGCAACGGGATTCTGCTCTTATGGCATGTTTTGCCAGCCAGAGCTGTGGCAATGATGCAACCTTTCTGCATCTTACCCAGAGAGTTTTCTGAAAACTTGCCTGCAAGAACAGCAAACCCCTAGGCTCCTTGCAGACTTAAATTTAGCTCCTGATAGCTATTAGTTTTCAAATTGCTTTGGTACATTTAATTTTCTGTTCCAAAATATACATTGTATTTTAATATGACTTAAATGATGGAAAAGAGGACTAACTAAAACGCAGCTATGAACTAAAACCAAACGAAGAAGCCCCAATATTCAGTGATAGCCAGTGCCCCACTACTAAGTCCCTACGTGAGGTGTCTCAAATACGACCAATAAAAGCAAACTTCAAAAAGTGCAGAAATTCAGAAGCCAGGTTCAGACTTCAGGGATGGTCCTTTCTCCCTCCCAGAGGGGAAGGAGAGCTGCAGGGAAGGTACAGACAACTCCAAGTGGCTGCACTGGAGATGCAACCCAAACGACACCAAGACTGCATCAATCATTAGGGGTTACTGAGGGCCGGTAACTCATAAATCAATCTGTTATTTGTGCTTATCTGACCATACACATCTCATAAACATCTTAATCAGGAGAGAAGGATGCATCCTATAATGAGCAAAGCCAAGCAACAGGGATTTAAACATCCATGAGCTCTGGGGAAATACATTACCAACCTTTGAAAGTTAATTTTCAGGGACTTGCTTCTGCAAAGACTTTTGGGAACATTTAAACTCGCACACGAACATCAAGATCATTTTGGACAGAGCACATGTAAATCAAGCATACACGTCAAGCCTTGCTCAGCTTCAGTCATTAGTTTCAGCCAATCACTATGAAACAACACAAACAAAATCTTTGTGTTGCCAGCATTTTCTAGCAAAAACTACTAATCAGATTTTATGGAGCCAGGTTTTGCTTTGGTTTCCCCTAATTTCTTAGCTGTCTCACGTCATGGGCCTATTTATGGTAATATTCTGGTCTACGTGTTTATTACAGGGGGGATATATCAACTTAGTGGGGTAAACACAGGTCTCAACCCAAGCTGCGGGTTGCGGTCGCTACCAGCCACAGCCGTGCAGGAGGTTAGACACAAGGACCAGGAGTACAGGACTAGGAAGGCAGCAGCTCTACAGAGAGTCTGACTCTCTTTTGGTCACTTTGAATGTTCACTAGATCTTAACAAAGTAAAAAGAAATTGTTCTGGACTAACAGTTGGGTTGATAAATGCTGCCAAGTATAGGGAGGGGGTCAACAACTCTCATGACTAGGATCGCTTTTACTCGGGAGCAGAAAGGACATCTACCTAAAGCAGGTCTCTGAATAATGAGTTTTGCAGGTTGGTCAAAGCAGGTTGGGAGGTCTCCTTTGGAACTACTGGAATGAAATACCAGGTCTGAGTGAAGGAATATTACATCATATCACATCACTACGTAATGATTACATTAGATAACCAAATCACAAGAAAAAGGATGAAAATATACGAATTTGGAGGGTTGGCTAGCCTAAAGTTATTGAAAAATAAATGATGCATCTAGCTTCACTTCAGTCTGTTAATGCTTCTGCTGGTATTTGTTTCCTGGGATTTATGAAGAGGTTTAACAAAGTGAGCCATTTTTATCAGAATACTGGGATTTACTGTGTTAAATTAGTTTCCATCTCAAAAGAGAAAAATCTTAATTTCTTAAAACAGGTTTACTTTAATACTGATAAAGATCAAAAAAAACCTTTGCATGAAGAAAGAAAAAAAAAAAATCCTTAAAATAAACACAAGTGTTTCTTTCGGAAAATTCTCTATTTTGTAATGAACTGGGTTTCCCTGTAAAGCATCTTGGACCCCTTGCCATGTGTGGATTACTTTACGTGGGCCAGAAGGAGAGGCTGTGCAGGCTCAGTCCTGAGACCACGTCAGCTTCTGGACTTACCGCTGGACCAGGGAGACACGTCGACATGGACCAGGGATGCAGGCGACATGAGTAAAACCCCACAACAGAAACAAACTTGTGGGAAGCGGGCAGCCCTTCTGAAAGCAGAACCAGCAGTTAAAAAGAAGAACACAAAGATATAGTCAGAAGGAAACCCGGGCAGAGGAAAGCTGACGGGCTGCCAGACACGAGGGTGGAGGTGTTCCAGGTGGCTATTCCCCTCCTGCACAGATGCACGAGCACAGAGGCATGTAAACTGCAGTTGGGCGCAGCCAGGAGACCTAGGTCAAGGTCCTTGCTTGACTGTACACTTGAACTTGGTACTTGACTTACAAGGCTGATGGTATTTAAAGTCCAGATCTGAGTTCTGGTCTGCTCTGGAAACAAGACCAAACTACGAAACAGAATTTCAGCTCTAGCTCAGATCTGAACCCCTTTGAAGTCCTTCTATTTGTGGTTCAGTCCTTTTCTAGCGACGACCTACCGGCCAAAGAAAACCTGTACATCTTTAAGCCAGGCTTTCAAACACACTTGCTAAACCTATATCAACACAGTTCATGGTGTTTTGGAGGGGGCGACAAACCCCCATGTCTTTAAGTGCTTCCTTCCACATCTAAAGTTAGATAAAACACCAAGTGCCCAGGAATCCATTCAGACTTTTTCAGGTAGTTTTTAGCAGTAAGAATGGACAGTGACTCAGTGACGGAGGAGAGGAAATGAGTCACGAAGCAGCATCTCTCTGTACTGAGCTGGAGTGTCCTACGCTGAGCCAGGGCCTCTGAACGCCAAAGTGATTGGATTATATTTCTGCTGTATTTTCTGAAAAGAGCTAATGAGATAAAGCTGGAGGGGAGAGCTCTGAATGCCACCCTTGGAAGGGAAGGGCTCTCCGCACGCTGCCAGGGCTACCCTTTCGCCCAGGGGTAAACAGCCGGCATCGGTGACGTTCCCTGCTGCTGCCACCCGCTTTCTTCAAACTATAGAAAATAGAGCTGGAATGGGCCTCTGGAGGTCATATGGTCCTCCTCCCTCCTGCACAATATTATTCGAAATAATTAATTAATAACATCTAAATTATTTCTTTGGGACCAGGAAAAGCATGCAGACATCCTGAAAAACACAGGAAATCTCAACTGACGCTCTCTTGCACAAGGCATGTAGGTCACTGCTCCCCACCCCGCCAAGCATGTTGCAGTACAGACAGACAAGAATCTGGGGCACAACCATTCCCTATATTCTGAAAAAAACCAAGCAAAACTGACAACAGCATTCATTTACTCAGGAACAGTAAGTTAGTCTCTCTGTGTACAATTAATCCACCTGTACTCTTTCTAGCCTCATTACCCACGCTTCACAGGCAATCTCGTGTTTTAGCACCCAGATCAGATCTGGCTGAGTTCACATTTCCACAGAACCCAACAAAACCACTCTCCGCTGGGGGAGATGGCTCAGAATATATCAAGCTCTTCTTGTGCAGTTCATTCCAGTCATCTTCCACTGAAAACCTACCCCAGGAGGGACTGGGATAACCTGTCACCTGCCAGCTTCGCTTAGTTTAAAGGATGACTATTGAAGATAAAGAAAACTAGTAATTTAACGTGCTGACTGATTTTTTGGAAAAAAATTGATCATTTTTTCAGCTGCTCTAAAGTCTCGTAACCCTGTAATTTGCTACTATACTTATAAATCCACATAGAGCTGCATGTGATATTTATGTGTAGTCAGGCTCCATTTAGCCAGGGAAATGCCACTACGTGGAAGGAAGCCATCTGTTCCAAAACAATCAGGTTGACCTTGTTTTCCAGTAGGCTGGGATCTAACAGAAAGGCACGTCTTTGTCTCTCTGAGGAGACAAAGTGCCATGCTCTCGAAATGCAGAACAGCTTCACGGGGACACTCGGAATCCCTGCCGCAACACGCAGAAGCTCAGCGCTCACGACAGGCAAGACCAGGCTGCCAGAGCAGGGGGTGCAACAGGTATTTCCATCTTTATGAGCATCGATTCGAGCCGTGACTGATTCTGAGGATGCCTGCTAGCCACTTCCAAGAAGGAGGGAGTAGTTAATACCTGCACCAAAGTCAGAACTACTCTTCTGCTTTTGGTACCGTACCTGTGAGAACAGCTTATAGCTGATGCGCTGGGAGTCATCTGATGTGTTGGCTTACATGGGACACAGAGCCCGTTGTAAATCACACCGTGTCAGATCAAGGATGGAAGCTGGAAGAGAAACTTATTCCTGACTTTAGAAGAAAACAAAACTATCCTTCAGGCATGGGAGAACAGGCATCTCTTTAAAGTTTTTAACTTTTGAAATTTAACTTTAGAAATTATCCTTTTTCCTACAAAAGAAGCAAGGAACAGAAATATCACAATCCAATCTTTGAGTGCTCTGTCAATAATTAATAATGACACACCTAACGCAACAGGCTGTGGCATTACAAGCACTCCCTCATGCCTTGCCCTGTGAGCAAGACATTGACTGCAGCCCTGGAGAGCCGGTAGGACCGCGCAGTCTAGACGAGCTCTCCGGAGCACACACCGAGAGGCCAGAAGCGAGGGAAGAAATCCGATTATTTGACCAGCAACCAGTCGTGCTTTCTCCTACCCTACAACGCTGTGATGGCTAACGAGCGCCAAGGCAGGCAAGCAGACAGGCTCGCGTTGATGAGAGCGCCTGAGGGAGAGAATACCCACCCTTGGATGTCACAGGGCTGATACTCACCCCTGGACACTGGCCTGAGACCACAATTCATGGAAAAACCCACCGGACAATTTCTGGGTACTGTTGACCTAGGCTGGTGAAAGGTTCCAGAGCCCATTGTTTAATCGCAGATGGTTTTGGTCCCTTGTGTTAATCTTTCTCCAGTTATTATTTTTCCAGACAAACTCACACTTTTTTGTTGGGTACAGAGAGCAAGAGATTAAATGGCTGGCTGAATCAGTTATTTTTTAAAAAAACTGTACTTGCTTTGCAATTAGGAGAAAAATACGTGGCTAGAGAATAGGGAAACTTTTCAAACTTGTTTTTAAACCTGCCAGCCCTTCCCACAGAGAATGCCTCCAGCTGTAGAAATGCCAGAGCAAGGGCTGTCAGCTGTCTTCATCCTCATGGCGAGGCCTCCAGGAGAGGGAGATCAGAGGCTCCCAGGTGCTCAGGATTACATGCAGACTTAGGCTTTGGTGTCCCAGAAGATTCTTGTTGCTGATTGCTTCTCAGTTTTGTAATACACCTCACGTGGCCAATTTCTCTGGGTGGCTTTTAATAACCTCTTCAGGCTTTATTGCTTTCTTGCATCCACATCTTTCCGGAAATCCTTTTCTTTTTTAATATGATATTTGACTACACAATGCATCCGATTTCTCAGGGAACAGTAACTCTTCAGTAGGACCCTTTTTAATGAGCAAGTGAAAAAAAGCATCTTTTGTAGAATCAACATTTAACATGAGGCCTCAGGAACAGTGTTCTTTTTAGATTTTAACTGCTTTCCTCCTTTTGATTTTGTTTTATTCTCATACTTTGTAAGTTCCTGTTTGATTTCCTCTATTTTCAATATTCAACTTTTCAATAGCAGCTTTGCTCTGAAAGATGACCTTCGTTATTATTGTATGCCATACAAAATACGCTCCATCTGCAAGCAACACAATTTGCTTTGCTGATACCTTTTCCCCTGCTAGTATAAATAACCACCCCAAGCTGTGATATTCAAACTGGGCTCTATCCCACATCCCAGATTCAGTGGCTCGTGACGCTGAAGAATTCAAATCTCACAGTACCTGGAGTTATTAGTAAAGCCAGCTATAATTATAATGTCATTAATTTATTAGAATACAGCTTTCAATATTTAGGTTTCTCCAGGCCTTAAAATTAATAGGAACTCGAACATCGGAATCTCAAAGGCTCGGAAGGCAGAAATCAAAACTAGAAGAGCTCCAGGAAGGATGTGCCACAGGACCAAAGTTACAAATCAGCCATCCTTGGGGATCCTTTTTCTCAGGCTGATTCTATGGGGAAGACAGACACTTGGTTTATGATCTCTGATTGCTTGGGACAGGGTATATACAGCACCTCTCACTGTCAACATCTGTAAATCGAGCTCTACCACTGCCAAAATCAATGCAAACCCCATCGCCTTCTGATCACACCTTCTATGAGTTTGCATGGACAACGCTACCCACTACAGCATGGCAATGATCTGAAAAGCTAGATACAACCCGTTCACTTACAATTTCTTCAGTGCTTCTGTTCTGCCATGTGAAGTCCAAAATTTTCCCTCCCATGTCCCCTGGTGGATACCAGGTCACCCTCGTGAAAAGGGCACAGCATTACTGGTTTTCCCATCCTGCTCTCCCACTTAGGTCCCAGTTTGTTCCCAGTCTCTCTGTAGCTAGTCTCCCGTGCTGTGCGATGACCCAGGTACACCCACCATCTCTCATTTACTTACAGACAGCACACAAACCTTAACAACCCCAAACTCACCACACTGACACATCAGCTATCCTGGTCCCAGCACCTACTACTTCTCAGGCTCGTCTCTGGTCCTCTTGGGAAAGCCAGTCCAGCCGTCCTCTGAACTGCTCAGCAGGGACCTCCTGCTTTCTCTACCAACGCCAACTCCTACAGGTCTGCGGAGAAGCCTTTCCAATGTTCCTCTGGCCTTCATTTATCTCTACTTCTGCTGCTCTTCAGAAGAGCTACAGCTCAGCTGCTTATTTAGCCCACAACTCTCCCCACCCTTCTAGCTCTGGTTTCCCAGCTCAGGACAGTCAGCCTGTTGCTGGCATCCCAGATTTCAACCAATTCCAAGGAAACCCCCTGCTCCCCTCATGAGATTTCACATATCATCTCTGCTGGTCCCCCCCCAAAATATCTAAATAGCCACCCCACTCTCCTACCCCGTCAGGTAGGATACCTGCTCAGGGAGCGAGGCCAACTCTTCTGAAAGGGTCCAGACTGGCCATCGTATCTGCAGACTGAGAAGTGGGCTCTAGAAATCATCTCTTTACAGAAATGGCAAATCATCAGCTATTTCATTTCTAGGACAACTCTCTCTTCCACAGTGATACTATCTGGCTTCATCTATCAACATTTTTTTTCATCTATCAAGAATAGTGCAGCCCATTGAATAAGTGCATTTTACTGTGGTAAGAAGCTTTAGAATTTGGGGCTAATGTGCGCATGGAGAAGTTGATATGATCAGTTAAACTTTTCTACTAATCAATTCAATAAGGTAAAACCACAGTAAATCGGCCACAGTGCCGAAAGAAGAAAAATATATTCCATTTTCAACAAATTATTTAAAAGTTTGCTCTTTCAATGGCTGTAGCTCATTAGGTTCTGCCTACACATCGGTGGGGTATCATGAATCCAGGAAAACAGTGCCCAAAGACAGAAAGGTTCTTCAGACCCAAACGGTTTCACAGTGTGGGGTTTTTTCTCATTATTCCTCAGTCAGCCAGAATAACAACTTTCTACTCGTATCGTGTAGGTAATTAAAGTAAATGTTTGTAAGCAATCCCACTCCCCTAACGGTCCCAGCACTCCAACTGTGTAGGTGAAGCTGAATCTAACATTTTGTCAAAGCCAAGTGGCATGCTTCTGTTCTAAGGCAGCTTCAACTGACCACTTAGGGGATGGGATTGCTTTGGGAGTAAAACTGCCCATCTTACTGCACCTCTGGGTAAAAGGCAGCAGCTCTTGTCTAAGACACTTAAGCAATCTAGAAGAGGAAGAGTTGAGCAGTGAATAATTCACCATGTAGAAATTTATCCAGTTTGGACCTTGGTTGAAATAACAGTCCTACTCATCCACAGCAGAATCTAATGAACTCTCTGATCATTGCATGTTGGCAACTGAAGTTTAAAGCTCATCGCAACAAGGATGAGTGCAACGTATCTTGCCAAGATACTGATTCAGCATTAACTCAAAATGATGGAGTCATCACCAGAAGATGTTTGTGAGCAGGAGAACCATCAGTGAACAAACCTGGACAACTCTGCTTCCTTTGAGAATACGTGACTTTAGGCTATGAGATACGCCAGATCTTAAGGCTTCCAGTAAAATCCGTGTCTTGCCCTATCAAGGGCATTTGCTTCCCCAAGAACTCTCTTCTAGAAAACATGGGTGGGGCTGAAGTGACTGCAGCAAGTGAGATGTAGCTGACGGTCAGAGCTATATTACATAAGCTTTGCATGACATTGTTAAATCATGTATATGCTTGACTGACACCGATGACTATCCCAAAGCTATTTACAGTGGCATCAATAAATCAGTGAGGTCATTGTCCTCCTCCCTCACTTCCCAATACCTGGATTCTAGCAGATCCAGGTAAATCGACTGCATCTTCATAATGAAAACAGAAATTTAATTATTCACAAGCATTCCCCTTGAGCTTTCTCTGGGCTTTTTGTGAATGATTAACAGAGCAGCTGCTCCAGACAGCACTCTCAATCCCAGCTTGCTGGCCTGTTAAAAGCAGTGACTCATCAGCACATGACGTCAAACCCTCCTCTCCTCTGAAATGGCAGGAAGGAGGTTTCATTAAAAAGATAAAAAAAGGTATCAACATAACAGCCTGAACTTCCTCCCAAACACACCGGGTTTGGTCAGGGGTCATCTCTGCTGCTGCTGCCCGAAGAGTTCTACCGTGCGTGCGCACCGACGGCTCCTTCAAAGGGTAAACTTTTCTCTTGAATACTAAAACATAAAACAGCCTTCGTCGAGCAAGCTGATTTATGAGATAGACTCAAAAATCAAAACAAACCCCCAGCATTAGGCCTTTTAGTAAAACCTGCTTGTGCATCTTGCAGGAACGCTTCCCCGCTCAGCAGAGCTCGGCAGGGCGGTGAGCGCCCTGTCTTAGCTCTCCCCACGCTCATAGCGAGGTGGGAGTACTTTCACAAGATGTTTACCCAACCCAAAGTAGCTGTTAAGCAGTCCTTGAAATTACCCAAATACTACTTCCCAGTAACTCCCGATAAGGGTGCCCAAACAGACATGCAGAGAAGCATCAACAAGTCCAGTGCTGCCAAATTCAAGACCCCCCTTGCCTCCTCGCCTTGCTAAGGTTGCGCTGAAGTGTGCAGACATGAAAAAAAATCATACATGAACGCAGCCATGATTCCCTGTCATTGTGAAGAAACCTGGGCCCAGTGCCATGGAAGTTAGAAACAGAAGTAGTAATCTAGAAAGGGGCTGTTTCTCTGTAGTTAAAATTCAGATTTTTCCTCCAGACGGCAAGTCCTTCTGTCACACGGACAACAGCATTTTACCCAGAAAATCTGCAAAGCAACGGAGAGGGGAACAAGCAGGGTAATTTGAGATTTAGGTGTTACATGGGATTAATTACTAACATCTGTGATATTTTATTCTCACTGCTAGCTTTAGGCTGCAAAGCCAAGCCTCAGCCTCCTCTGAGCCCAGCTCCCGCGGCAGCGCATCCCAGACAGCAGCCGCTCGCTCTTCAGCTGCGAACGGCCATGGCAGGGGACAGGAGATATATTTAGCTCCGATCCCGGCTGCCTGGAGGGCAGCATCGCTTGCAGTGACTCCCGCCTTCCCCCAGCGCGGTGTTGGAAGCAGAAATACTGCCGTTAGCTCAATCTCTTCACAAAAGGCAGTCAATTAGGGAGTAAAGCGGAGGTTTGGAAAGAGAACGTGGCAATCTGGGGGATGTCCGCACACACGGGGTTTGTGCCAGAGCTGGAAAATGCTGCTTGAGTACGGCTGCTCTCCCACCTGCACTGCTTCCCCCTTACTTGGTCAGGCCACAGGTATGATGCGAAAGCCCAGGGATGACTGAAATGACTGACCAAACATATATAACATAAAAGGTGCTGGATATGCAATGAGTGCAAGAGAAGAGTGTTACACACAGGCCGAGAGTTGCCATGACACAAGCCTCTGCCCAACACACTTTTCTATTAAAAAAAAAAAAAATCAACATTATGTCCCTTTGCAGAGATGGGTTTACTGTCTGACCTTTTGGCTCTGTTAGTATTCTTAGCTGTGACTTGGTTTGACTGCTTATTTTTCTATGGGGTCCCTGTCTATCTGCAATCCGGGTCAGAATTTGTTTTCTCACCTAGATATGCAGCAGAGAGATGGAAAGTTCACAGCTAAAATGGCCCCTGGGTGTCCGAGTTAACTCCGGACAACAGAGCACTCCAAAATAGGAGTGAAAATACTCTTATTACTTATCTTTCTAAAATCGATTAGCAATGAAGTGCTAACGGGCTTGAATTTTGCACATGCCTCAATCTCAAGTTTAGACCCTAAATAAGATTTCAATTTCAAAAAGCACCTAGCTGCCATCTTACCTAGTGGCAATAAGGGACTATTACCACAGCGTCGCTGTATTGCAAGCTTCATCCGAGCTAGACTGAGCACTGTAATTACTTAAGAAAGAGAACTGGGGAATACAATACCAGAAATGTGGCCATTCCTCAAACAAGGCTTTCCAAAAGACTTTGCATTCTTGACAGAAACAAACAGAGAAAGGAGAAGAGAGGAAAAGGTCGAAGAAGTGCCGGCAGCAAGAGCTGAGCGCTGAGCAGGGTACAGCTCCTGGGCTCCACGGCTCTGCCTGCCCTGGTGAGACAGACCCTTTCTTTCCCTCTGCGGGAAGTCAGTTAAAAGTGAGCAGGGAAAGGAAGAGATGGGAGATGAAGGCGAGTTTATGCAAGAGCAGACAGCAGGAAAAGGAAAGGAAGGAAAATGAGGTTGAAGAAAACAGGGAAGGGTAGTAAAAAAGTGGTAATGAGAGTATGGGGGGGCAGCCCATGCAGAAATGGAAAGCAGAAGGAGTTGAAAGCTGTGGATGGCACTACTGAAACTATTCCTCTCCAAATGGCGTGGAGACTGGAAGGCATCTGGAAGGACCTCTCTCTTATTCCTCCCTCTTGTAAAAAATCTCTTCCTCCCGTAGGGTGGCTCACCCTCTCTTTGCCCTGCTCCCTGCTCCCGCAGGGATGCTGGAAGCAGCAGTGGCTGCCGGCACTCCTGCCCCCAGCTGGCACCGAGGACTTCTCTAATGCTCTTGGCAGCCATCGCTGACTAAGAGATCTCCTGCTTCCCCGAGCTGTGCAAAGGGGAAGCTGCATGCCAGAGCCCTGGAGGACCTCCCTCCTCTCCTGGCCAGGATCACCTTGGAGCAGAAAGGGAGCAGTAAGCACTTTCACTATTTACTTGTGCCGCACTGTTACTGCTTGGCCTCACATAAGTAGCCTTCTGCAGCTGTAGAAAGTAATTATTTAAAAAAATGTCAAAAAATCCCTCAACAACCACTTATTTGCTATCAGTACCTTCTTATAAGCAAATACGGTCCTTGTATCTTCATTAAAGAATAGAAGGAAAACCGAGGCTCTCATCCCTCTCTAAGCACCCCTTTGCTTTTCTGTTAGTTTTTCCTTTTACCCAAGTAATCTGCAAATATTTGGGGTCTCAGATTTGTCCCATTCTTTAGGAGAAAACTGGATGCTCCAACTTGGCTATAATATTTGGGGCAACTTTATTAGCACAGGATGCAAAGGCTGCTCTGCTTGTTAGCACATGGCAGGACAAGTCAACCAACAGCGAACCCTTGTGTCTCCCAGCCCACTCTTCCACTCTTCCCGGTGTCCCAAAGGACTTGGTCTCCCATTTCTCCTGGAAGGCATCACAGCAGCTGGGGGCACTGCCTGGGCACTTATCTGCTGAACGGGACTAACCCGACCTCCATGCTCTCTCAGAGATCAGCTGTCTACATGTGCTCTTAGCCCTTCCCACGCAGTGAAACACTAACAACTTAGAGTAAAAGTTAAGTCGGTATGTTTTTTCGAAGCCGAGTCCTACATGGAGCATGGCCATGTCTTTTTAAGCCACGTGTCTGAGCTCCAGCCCAGCCCGCACTGCCGTTGCAAAAGCCCCAGCAAGGGAGACCTGAAGCTTTGCCCTTCCCAGCCCAGCCTGGCGGGGTGCTCTGCGGGGCCCCGCAGCGCAGCGGGGGAGCGCGGGGACGAAGGATGAGCACAAGCGACTTCTGCCCAATCCTGCCGGGCAGCAAGCTGACCTGCACTGCCTTTTCAGGGTCTGTCGCAGGCTGCGCACCTTGCCTTCAGAAAAGGCACAGTAATGGGAGCGCAGCTCCTCTCCCTCCCCTCCGCAGGTGCCAGGCTGAGCCCCCCGTGCCCAGCTGTGCCCACCAACAGCCCCGGCCCTGCCTCCAGCACTGCTGACCCCAGCACCCCGGCAGAGAAGCCAGGCAAGGCAGAAATCATCCTTTTTGTAATGTCTCAACTCACTGTTTGCTGTGGCTTCAAAACATACCCAGTTTTGTATTTTAAGTTTCCCCCCCTCCAGAAGAGCCCTGCGCCTGTCAGAGGTGAGCTCTTCTGCTGCTTTCCAGCTGGAAAATCATGTGCAGGAAACTCCCACCTGCAGCCATTACCTGTTAGAATTTAAACAAACTTTTTCTCATTTATTTTATTTCAAAGCATGACTCCAAAGTTGTAATAATGAAGAGAACTCTCCTTTTCTACATCTGAAAAGAAATAGCTGTTTCTACAGTGCTGAGCCAGCAAGGCAGGCGATTCCTTTAAACTTCAAAAATGCAAGTGGCCCCGTTAAAGCAGTCTGAACTTTCTTACAT
The DNA here is from genome assembly GCF_000690835.1 of Fulmarus glacialis. Lineage (NCBI taxonomy): Eukaryota > Metazoa > Chordata > Aves > Procellariiformes > Procellariidae > Fulmarus > Fulmarus glacialis. The sequence goes on along the minus strand of NW_009200881.1, from coordinate 23,585 downwards.
GCTTGTAACAGAGTACTTTGCTGAGTCCAGGCCTCATGCACAGTTTTTATGAGCAGTTACAGAGTGCAAGAAAATAGGAGAAAGAGAAAGGAATTGTGCTTCTGGTTTTCATCAATATAGTTGTTATTTAAATTTTCTGACCAGCTACCAGTGAGCCACAATTGAATATGGTTCACGCAACAGAATCAAGGTTTAAACCACCCAATACCCCCATACTGAAGGCACAGCTATCCTTGCACTCCTTTGCTCCCTCAGCATTACCTGGGAGTTAGACAGCAAAACAGAGAACCCCTTAAAAGGCTGCTGCAAAGAGAAAGGTAATAAAGGAATTTCTATACCTATGCTTGATATCACAAGTAGTACTGGACTTACATCGCAGGTGGAAGCTGGAGGTGTCATTAGTTTCAACTGAGAGGGGGAGTTTAGTTTCAGGGCAGACTGTCCCAAGAACCTTTTGGGATCTCCACCACAGGCTGATTCAAGGAAGTTAGAAAAACACCACTCAGATATGATTTAAGTGCAGCTGACCCTGCCTGGGACTGAAGGATGAACAAGACAATTTCTTGAGGTCCTAGGCTTTCCACTTTTATGCCAGGCTTAAACATAAATGTTAGAATATACATTACTACGTAACATTTTTGACATATTATTTTCATCATCATTCAGACAGAACTATCATGCTAAATGTTGCAGTTTTCCCCATATTAACCCAACCAGAATGAATCAATGTTTTATTACCGTATTTAAAAATAATTTATAATATTTCATTGCCATCTGCAGTACCTTTTTTGCCAGCAGAACTTTCTTGTCATTGCCATCATAACACTCTGTGTCAGTCCTCGCCAAACAAGAACCGATTACCCAAGCCAGTTTTTTCTCTGAGAACAAGGACCACCTTGTCACTGACAACAGACACCAGAAAAAATTCTCCTTCACCCCAAATGCAGCTGTCAGCTTACAAACCCAGCCAGTTCTTTGTTCTTTTTCCCAGAATATTCCTCCTTGCCAGATTGTTCTTTCAGAGCTGCTATCCAGCATAATACTCACCTAGGACCACATCCCAAGCCCTCTTGAGAAAGAAAAAAGAATGTATTTTTTCACCTGAAACTTCTATGAAGATGTTCCTCTGTGATTTGTCATTGTCGGCTCTGCTCAGCTAAGGCTGACTTCTCCCTGTTAGCTTCCAGAAGGACCCTGACTCATGATCTCCGCAAGGCAGGGAGACTTACACAGCTGCTGACAATTTATTCATGTGAGATCCTGGTCCAGAGAACAGCTGAAATCCGCAGCAAGCTGTAATTAATTTGTCACCCTGTGTAACTAGGGATTCTACATTCAGCATTGTTTTTTACAACAGACACACAAAATTCACCTCTGCAGGAAAAAAACATCAGCACTCTACTCTCCATTGCAGAATCTGGTGTGTAATGATACGTATTGGGTTTGGAGAAGGAAGCTCCAGAAGAGGGCAGAA
>NW_009200881.1:0-22080 GCF_000690835.1 Fulmarus glacialis | reverse complement strand
AGGAATTTTAAAAGGAGATCACAGAAGAGTAAAGTAAACTTTAAGATACCTTCTGTATGTTCCCCCCACCAAGTTTCCTTTCAGCATTAGAAAGCGGCAATCTTACCACACTGATACACAGGGGTAACTGGATTTTTCCATATGGATATGTACACATATGTTCCCTACCTCATATACCTGGACCCTGGACTGTCTTTAAAATGTACAACTACAACCCAAGGCAAAAATCCTCAGCTAAACTGCTAACTATCCCCCGGCTTACTAGGGCATTCCAGAGCAGCCACAAGTTTGTTTTCAGTGTGTCCTTTCCACAAAAGTCAGACAAATTTAGTAGTGTCCTGGGAAAGAGGAATGCAAATAAGATGCTGTTTAGTTCTAGATGCCCAAAGGATTAGCTTTGAACTATTTTATAGCTTTCTTTGTATGAAAACATGTGGTTAGAAGAACTGTTAAATAAGTAAATAAAAAGACAAGGTTAAGTGGACTAGACAACAGAACTTGAAATAACTATAATTTATGATAATGTATATTGCTAGTCTTCCTTAGGGTTCGCCGAACAATAATTTCAAGTATAGCTTCTTCCTTTCCCTTAGCCTGGGTCTCATTAGTCATGTTCCAAGGCAACAGGTTTCCATGACAGCAAACATTAAGTCTCTTGCAGCACAGCCCATTATTTCTGCTATCTGCTTTCACTACTATACTTCAACCTAGACCAGCTATCTTCATGAAAAAAAATCCCTGAAAAATCCTAATAGACATTTAAATCAACAGCTATATTTTATTTGTACTATGATCTTGCTAAGGAACTTGCACGCTATTGAATTCAGAAAGGAATATTGTCAAATTCCCCAGAAGGATGCTTTTACCTGGTCTGAGCTTACAAGTTCTTGGCAGCTGTCTAAAACAAAAATATAATGATGTAAGACAATGATGCAGACTCCATGCTCATAAAGGCATTAGATAAAGTTAATGAAAATCCCACCGTGGGGATTAACTGCAGAATTGAGACCTTTGGGTTTAGTCATTTTATGCAGGGTGAGAGCAACGTCCCCCTCATACAGGAGCTGTGCTAACAGAAATATTTTCAAATGCATTTTCAATGGAGTAGAACGTCATGGACAGGGACGGATAGCAGTTTTTGCTCTCTATGAACTGTATTGAGCCTTGTTATTTTGAGGGGACTGTTGACTGAATGTCTCTGGTAATCTTTGAAAGCCTCACTCACACTGTTAAACTCTTCTAATCTTTCCTTATAAACCAATCCCTCCTGACCCCTAATGTACCTTTACTGCATGCTGTATTACTCCAACTCAGCAGTGCTAACCAGAGGATAAAAAAATGTGTTATCTATTGAAATAAATTAAAAAATAGTAATTCATCCTTTCATAAGTACAGCATTACTCTGTCCAACGTAAATTGAGACACAGAACCATACCAAACAATAAGTTTCCGACCTGGGTTTCTGAAAGCACAGGGTTTTTTGTAAGAGCAGCTAGGGGGAGGTGTTGAAGATACACTTTCAGTGGCTTTTTATTAAACAAAGGCTGATAGGAGGTAACCTGTCAATTTTCCTACAGTTATTTGTAATAGCTGACACCTTTTAATGAGCCATGACACTCAGAAATGCATAATGAAAAAAGAAACAGAAATTATAAGAATTCATGAATCCTGTGAGATCCTGCCACTCTTGCCTCTCACTCATGATGATTTGTCATACTTTCAATATTCCTTTTGACACCATTACACTTATTTTTGTGCCAGTCTAATGTCTGTATCTCTCTTTTTAATTGCCATGATATGTTCAAAGATGTCACAACTCATGAGTTGCAAATAGTTGCGTGACAGAGAACCAGCCCTGTCACAATTGGTAAGCAGTAAGATTACAGTGAGAATCCTTCAGGCAGAGATGCTAATAAGAAAATCAAGAAGCTTCTTGTTAGATGCAGCTGGCGAAAGCAAGGAAGGGAATCTAGGCTAGCAACATGACCATGATTAATGGTTATTTTAGTAAATGCAGCTTTGCAAACTAGGAGATATGTGCTTGAAGCTTGTCAGCAAGGTAAGAGTTTAGATAACCACAAAAGATGTTAGTGAGATTGGGAAAACTGTTAAGGAACCTGCTTTCTAATACTTTTTTTGATAAGAATTTCATAAAGTAATCTCAGAAAACTTTACATTGAGCACTTCCTAGAATAGTCAGGCAGGTTGGAAAGAGAAACATCAACAGCAAACACAAATGAAATGGCCAATGCTTCAGAGAGATTTGTGAATATATACAAAGATATATGTATCTCCCACTTTAAGAAAAATCAGAGAACTAAGATATCAAGTCAGACATAAATCTTCTGACGAGCTATACTCCACAGTGCACTAGTCTATGTAGAGTCCTGTTGATGGCAATGGACCTCCACAAAGATGGAGGCACAGGCATTTTGACACAGTGACCTAAAGGTAGCCTGACAATAACTGCATTTCATTCGGGCTTTTTCCCTTTGGAGAAGGAGTTGGGTTGACCTGAATGCCATTATACCACCACTTAGGTGAGCGACCCCTTTCTCACTGAAGATTGTAAAAAGTATAAATACAAGTTTTATGTTTCAAACCAATCTGTTCTTAACATATGTATGTACGCTATACATACAGACTGACTCTTGCAAAAGTCACATTAAGTAACACTCACCTGCCTACTTTGTGTAGCCCATCTATAGGCAAAAGCAACAGGAATCTGTAGATGTTTCTTAGAGCACGAATATAATTTAGGAGTTCTTTAGAGTGCTTAACACATACTTTCCATCCAACTTCGTAGCAAAAAGGCAGCTGGCACAAGCAGCACACCATATTCCAATGACCTTTTGCACTAGGGCAAGGAAACCACACTAACTCCTTCACACTTCTCAAGTAGACACTGGATACATCAATCTGGCAATGCTATTTATTTCAGATACTATATTGATATGGCTGGCATAAGTGCCCCTAGCTAATGTATTATTTTTTTCCATAAGGAATTCTTCTTCATTTGAAATGAGAGAGAAAGAAGTCCTACAGCTCTCCTTAGAATGACTGAAAAGACAGGCTTATGATATCCTTATTCATATGAAGAAATCTTCTTTTTGGAACTCCTATTCTGATATACTCCAGAATTCAAGCAACATGACAGTTAGAAGAGTCACGAGAATCACAGCATGGCCCCAAAAAAGAGTAAAAGCCATGAAACTACTGATGATTTCACTGAATAGAAGTCACTTATAAAAGTAAAGAGCGGAAAGAGCCTCTTTGCCCATTCTGAAGTGGCTTCCTAATCAATTAAACACTCTACTTCAAACAACTTCATTTCAAACCATGAGAAAATAATATACAACTCATACAATTTCATTAATTTACTATTAAATTGAATGTCTTCAGAGCTATTAAAAGCCCTTCAGCAATTTCACTATTTTTTCTATGCTGAAAGTATGCCTTTGACATCAATACAGAGAAAACAGATGGATAAAGTAATTATAAAAAGAGCAGCATGACGCTATGAACCAGCTTGTTACAGTTTTACTAACAGACTAGATAACACAGGCAGAAAAGTGGGTTGACAATTAGCAAAGTTGTCATGTTGCGTCAAAGTGCTCCCACCCTCCAAAAACCTCCAAAACCTTCCCCAGGAAGATACAAACAGACCGGGAAGGAAGGAGCAACAAAAAAATTAGAATAAGCATGCAGGACATTTAAAGATTAGAAAAATCCCTGAAGGAAAATACTGACTGCACATCCCAGAAATCAAAGAAAATGTATGTTGAAGGGAAATGCAAATCAATGCTAAGATCGTTCTGGCATATTTGTCTGATAACTTACCTTATTTTTGTATAGGATAATTTCATGATTTGACAGAGACAAAACATCTAGCTATGAGTTATGGGCTAAGATAAATAGAATTTCTCTGAGCTTTGAATTCTGTTAAAGGAGGAAATAATCTCTCTAAGGAAGCCAGTTCAGTCAGTTTATAGAGTCCAAATTGCACTGACAGAGAGACAGGCAAGTTAACACACCTGGCTCCCCACAGACAGCTACAATGTTTTATAACACACAGTAAGATGCACAGCCCAGCTGATTCTTCTACTATTTTACCCTTTTTCCCTTTGTGCAGCTTGCAAAGTTGTAAAAGGTTGATTAAATCTTCCAACCTTCACAAAAATGGGCCATGTTCAACTACTAGAAAGCTGATCATCCCAATAGGTGGGTGAATTTGGGACTGGAAAACTCTACTGGGAAAGATGGTTATTGGTGGATACCAAAAGATACATGAGATGATCTTTGCCCTGAAATCCCAAAGACTAATTTCTTCTCTTCAGGGTATCTCCTGCTCTCAAGCTGTACACTTCCAAAGGTTGTAGCCTTTGTCCAGGTCCAGGTGATCTAGGAAGGGGATAAGAAAATGAGGAGAAAGACAGCAACAGGCCATCCTCATGCAGCAGCAAACAGGATTCATTAAACCTGGGAGAAGCCTACCTCAAGTCAGAACAGTCTTCCAGATTAAATGGAAGTGTGGAGTGCGCTCCAGTAGCAGTTGAAGCAGTCTTATTAGCAGACTAGAGCAGAAAGTAGAAGGAAGACAGTGAAAGAAAGGGGCTGGTCTGAAGAGAAGCATATTTCTTCTTATACTAGATGGGTTAATCTTTTCAAAACAAGCTTGTGAAATCAGGGCCCACAACAATTTGGCTTTTAGAAAAAAATTATTATTAGAGCAGAATAATCATTACATTCAAAATAATGGACATTTGTACAAAAGTAGAGTCATATGGTCAGCAGTGGACCAAAACTAGTAAAAATACCTCTTCAAAGTACTGCCAGAGTAACATTTTATGATGACAAAACCCGTAGCTAAAACAAGTGTTTAGTCCAGCAAGGAGAAGAGAAACTAGATCGCGGGTAAAAACAACTCTGAGAAACTCATATGCAGAGTAATGCAACTACAGAATTGTTAAACCCTGTGCTACATTAGCTGACCTTCATCTTCACCATTATACAAACAAACTCCTTTAGTTATTGGGTTTTGGTATTTCTCTGAGGATCTGGCACATTGGGAAACAATTTCAGGAAGTGCATTTTACAGGTGCATACAGCAGTTCTCTCTCCAGGTAGTTTTAGCATTAAAATGCAGGCTTGTTCATGTACTCTTCCACTGTCTGGAAAAAAAAAAAAAAACAAACAGAAAGAAACAACTGATGCATTATGGAGCAGTACAGTAATATTCAAACAAACCCTCTTGTCCTCTTTGAAGACAGTTGTAGTTTTGCACGGAATTACGGAATTAGATCAGATTAATTAAAATGTAGAAATAATTCTGCTTTAAAAACCTTTAACAGCGTTTTAGAATCTGATCTTCAAATCACGACATACCATGGTTGTGGCTAAACTAGCTGGCCTTTGTACATAGCTGGCTTACTTTCACATGCAAATGACAGACCACTGTGAAAAACTGTTCGACTCGCATAGCGTGTCCCTACCTAGTTCTACCAGCGTGCTGTTCCTTCACTATTACAATGGATCCTTCATTACCTAGGAAAAAATGAAGTAAATCCATCACATTCAACTGCTTTTGCCATTCCTGGCTCAACGGTACAAGTTACAGAAGAGAATTTCTGCAGGGTTCTGATAAAATACCTATCTGTGCCCTGCAGAAAAACTACACAGGTGTTTATGAATGAAAGTGGAGTTTGCCAGCACATACTCTTTCCAATTTTAAATGTTAATAGTAGGTCACCTCTTTCCAATCTATTAGTGAAACAGAATAGATTTTTCTGTATTTATATAAACATTTGTATACATAAAATATAATCTTAGATTATGTTCTTATATATATAAATATCTTAGACATGTCTTAAACTATTTCTTAATACAATATCCGAGAAACTCTAGCAGTTAAACTGCAAGAGAGCAACAACAGTATATAAAGAGCCTCCAGATGATTCTACAAGATGCAAGAGGGTTGAATTGAAAGCTTATGTAACTGCTACCTTAACTGCAGTGTTGTACCTATTGAAACTGAACATAAGACACATTTGGATAATTAAGTACCAGAAGTGCTTAGCTGTATTTTAAGCTCCTGTCAAACAAGGAAGATGTAGGAAGATGAGGCGTTTGCCTTTTGTCTTCCTCTGCCTTACCTCCTGCAACATGTCAGAGTCTTCTATGGCTTTCACTGCAGACCTCTTTGAAGTTTCTTGTACTTCTCCACCAATTATAAACTCATCAAGAATAAAATAAGCTTTTTCAAAATTAAAGATAATATCCAGCTCGCACACCTGCCAGAACAAAAGGACACCCCACATTTAAATCACTTTTACAGCATTATAAGCACTACTGGGCCAAAAGTTGTTATGATCAAATGTATTCAACATATGCACTCTTTTGGCAGGTAGCAAGGTGAAGAAAGATACTGCATATTATGTAATATTGCAGCTTCTGCACATATTCTTTTCACATACATAGCCTAGACTTACAGCGAAGATATTCCATTTATTATATTTTATATAATACACTACATTCATACTGGTTTTCAGAGAACAAAGCTGACTTCCTAGCCTACTAACCTTACAATAGGTCTTATATAGCACTTGTAATATGGGTTACGTACGTTCACGCACGGTTTCAGAGCAAGACAAATTCCCTGTCCTAGTGACCTTACAGTCACAAACCGCTTTTTTGTTTTGAGGCGGTACAAACGTGAGTCATGGCACAGTGATTTAAATAAGAGATGAATTAAGGTAGTGGGAACAATTTAAAAAACATTCATAGAAAAGATGGGTCTCTTGTAGTCTTTAAAGACTTACTGAAAGACTTATTTGGACCTTCTTCAGGCCTTTCCTTTAAAAAACCCGCACTTTATCTTTTTCCTCTTTATATGTCCTTAATTGTTACATAATATTGTGAAACAAACAAAACCGGTTTATCTGAAGATGTCAGGAGAGAGAATTAAAGTACTGTCACCCAGGGTTTTTTAAAGTAATTTTCCTCAAGGTTTCCCGTCAAATTCTATTCCAAGATAGACATACAAATCATAAAGATTAATTTGGGAAGTGGGGGGGAAGGATAGAAAAACAGTCTTATGATAGTTTCAATACTATTTTATAAAATATTCTAATAATGAATTTCACTCTGGATTGAGAGCGTCTACGGGGCAAGTAGTGCAGATGGAAACACGAAGCAAAACAGCTTCAGATAACTGTTTGTTTATCAGACAGCCAGGAATGCGGTTCATGGGAGAAAGTGAAACCTACGTTTCCAAAGTATCTGTCCAGAAGCTCTACATATCGATGAACGACCTCTAGTGTCAGGAGCTCATTATCCTGGTCTTCTATTGCACAACAGAAATACAAACTAGCATACCTAGGGAAACAAAGGCAAAAACATGAGAGTGAACAGCTGGATCCTCAGTGCTCTGCTCGTCTCTTAGAAGTTATGCAAATGACAGTTAATGTCTTTCTAGTTTCTAAAATAATAATTTTCTTTCATTCTTATAGTATCACAGAGAACACTTAAAAAGATCAGATCATTTAAACAAATTATTAATTTAGAAAAACAAACTCCACCCTTGGCAAAGTGGGATACCTCCAACACTGGTCTTAATAAAACAAACAGTGAATCAGTAGTACTTTAAGGTCTCCCTCACCTGCTGCAATAGCACTACAGTAAGTGGGGTTAATTAAACAGTAGAATGAGTTACTGCTTTTTACTAAAAAAATAAAAATAAAGGCAAAAATAAAGGTGGAAGGAGTTAATCTCAGCAAGCCTGCTGGCTATCAAATGACTGAAAGTGTTTTATATAGGGCCAGAAAGCACGAAACTGCTTAGACCAAACAATCTTCATAACTGACTTGCAGCAAAACTTTATGTTTAAATCAACCCAAGATGGGACTAACAATCTACGTCAACTCTCTGGTGCTGTGACTGGAGGCCCAACTTGTCACAGCATCTGGTCAGATGGTTACATCCATCACTTCACAGCATGGAACTCAATTTTTGCTAAATGTGAGATGCCGCTTCATTTGTACAGTGTGCTATACTTTAAGGCTACTTTTGTTTGCTACAACTTTACAACAATTAACAGGCGGTTAATGCTAAGCATCATGTAACTGGGGACGAGTGATTTGTTTCGAAAAGGAAATGGGAATTAACACTTTCCAGAGCCACAAATATTTCAAAGACAAAATTTGACAAAATGTTGAAAGTGCCTCAGAACAGTTCCTGCAACCTCCTGAAGAGCCTGATAAAGCCCAGCACACGTCTCAGCAGGCTACCTTGGGGAATTAGAAGGAGCAGCGAAGCCTAAAGCCTTCTAACAGAATTTCAACCACTAATACTTAATAGGTTACTCCCGTTTTTCTCATTTGACAGATTGTACAAGTGTTTTTCACCCCACAATTTACCCTGCTGATGTATCCAAGGACTCTGTGCTGTTTTACACAGTTAGATTGCCGATGGCAGGCTCCTACTAGCTTAGTCTAGCACTTAGGGGTTTGTTTGCTGTTTTTCTTAAAGTGAGCCTTTATTTTTCCTCTTCTAGCACGTGTTATTTATACGAACAGTAATTATATGTTCTCATAAAATTACTCACACCTTTTGTAAACAAGCTTGAGGTCTTTCCAGTCAACAAAACTACTTGTTTTTTGATTGCGAGACAAAATAATCTGAACAATTTCTCGAATGATCTTTTTCTTCTCTTTATCAGGTAGCGTCGTATACCATTTCTGAAGCCTTAATTTCCCCTGCCGACTGAACAGCAGTATAAAGTGTATCTAAAGTAAACAAAGCAACATGGTTAATGCCGCGGCCATGGCCAGAGAAGACCATTCCTCTGCCTGCCACCAGAAATCTGCGAGATATTAGCGAGGGCATCTCCAGCCCTGGCGTGATGTTTGGATGTGGCGTCAGTGAGGTCTCGGGGAGGCTGAGCGTGGGAGCTGAGATCCCTCCCCTCTCCTGTTTCTTCCCGCCGCGGCTCTCCCCTCCCTGTGAGACCTCTTCCCCTACATATCCCCTTTGCATCCCTTCGCACCCGTCCTCCCTTACCTTGTGCAAACAGCAGCTTTGCTTCCTATTCTGCCACTTCCCTGGGGAACAGGAGGAGCATCACCACTTCACAGTGGTGAGAAGAGGGCCCCAGCCCCCCCTCCAGCAAGATTAGATACCTTAGTGAAGGGAATAAAGACTTATATACAACAGGGCTAGGGAGACCAAGGATGCAGTGTGGCACAAGACTAGAAATATGAATATCTAGATAGTAATCACAATCACTAACAATTCTGGTATTGCACTATTTCAGATCACAAACAAAGCAGCATGTTCCTAGAAGAGGAACAGAAGGAAGGAGCAGAAGAAACCAACTGCTTTGGAAAGGGAGCTAGACTAGTTTCACTAAAGAAATCACCAGATTATGAAACACAGATGACTCTGATGACAAAGGACAGCCTCAGTGCCTGAGGATATTACGTTAAATAAAGGACGACACGTACACTGTTCTAAAATTTCAATTTTAAAGCTAGTCATAATTTTACATGGTTTGACCCATGATCTTTTCATGCTTAGCATTGGCAGTATTATTGAAATACAGAAGTGCTAGCTTTTAAATGCCAGTGGGTCTTTGGGAGAAAAGTATCAATTCACATTTATACAAATACTTTTATTAGCAGATTAAAATAACTGACCACACTAAGTCTTTAAGCAGTACGGTAAGTCATCTGCCCACAGCACAGAAATGGCTTTAAGAATGCAGGAAATCTATCTGAAGATGACATCCATATCAACGGGACGTCCTCTGCTAAATGGAAAAAAAAAAAAAAAAAAAAACCCCACACAACTTAGCAGGGATAGAGATGCTTCCAATGGCCGAAGACACTGTGAACTGCCCCGTCCTTGACGGGCGTCCCCATCGCTTTCTCACCAGTACCAATGCTTGGAGGCCAGGGACTTGCAGGAAGGGTGTCTAACCATAGTCACAGCCAAGTGCACGATGACAGGCACACTGCCACTTGCCCATACAGAGACAAGGCTTCCCCTGAAGCATAGGAGCCTCATTTTCCTCACTTGCTCCCGATCCCTGCAAACTCTCAACAGAAGAGCTGCCAGGTCCCTTGCCACATCCCCATTTCCATTAACCTAGTCTTACTTTTCCCTATAGCTTCTCAATCTACACCCTAATCCCTTCTCCTTCTTGTTTTCTATTCCAGCTTATTGCTGTACCTATACTTCCCCATCACTCCATCTCCCCAGTGAAGATTAAAGTTAATGTTCACAATTACTATCAAGATTACAATGCAAATTTCTGTAAAGACAAAATCATTCTACGTTCTGATGAAGTCCAAGCAGAGAAATGCACCAGAGAAGCTTCTATGTAAAAGAAAGAAAAAAAAAAAGCTACTGGATTTGAAACAAAGCATTCATTCATTCATAATTCAGAACAATTCTCTAGCTATTAAGTCACATAGTTGTTGAGTAATCTAGAGATACGAGTTCTGACTATATTGAGAAAGACTTCAAATGTGGGATCATTTTAGGAAAAGGTGGACTGTTTTTTTCATATGTGCCTGTGGCAGGACCTATTGCTGGAAATACGGCTCTTGCCATCATTAGTCTAATGTGCTTGATAAAATTACAAGGATTTTGTAGCTGCCTTGTGTTGAGTCCTGTAATACTCTCCAGATGAGCTTTCTAAATAAAAACAATTATGCTGCTGGCAGTACACATGGCCTGATTACAGTGAAGATCAAAGCACCATGTTCTTGCCTTTCTCTGTTCATATTACCAGCTGGGTTTTGACATGGTAATATTCCAGCTGTCAGGGTTACCCCTTCTGAGCAGATGAAGGGACACTACTTACTGTCCATACACTTGTCCACTGAGAGGTGCTGGATGAATGAAAGACTATTTTGCTTGCTGCACAGTACATTAACTCCAAAGCCTTTGTAAAGATGAGTGCATTTCGAAAAGCAGAGTGTAGGTCCTGCAGATAAGAGCAGGTCAGCAGGTGTCCATTTAAAAGCAATCAGGCACAGGTAGCAGCTATTTGATAAACAAATTTCTAAAAATATGGTGAATCAAATAGGAGAGGATGATCAGATTCAATTGAAAATGCAGGGATTTAGTCAATGAATCTCTATCAAAAGCTGACGGCATGTTCAGCATAACAAGATCGTGCTATTTGAGACATCCTCAGGAAGAAATATATTTGCCTGCTAGATAATAAAAGGGTATTCTGGTTTAGGTTCAGCTGTTGGACCCAACAGACCTTAAATCTGAGTATCTCCAGGAGAGCAACCTTATGCCTCTAAAAGGTTAAATACCAACAAGCCAGGGAATTACTGTGAATATTACCACCGTTTTCTGCTGATTAGTTTACTTCAGGATGTTATGCTTCACCCACAGGAAAGTGAGCTGCTCTCCATTTTAAATTGTTTTGAAAACTCCGCTGTTTCTTACAAAGATGCAGTTGATGTTTCACCACCACTTTCATGAACAGAGACAACATTCTTTGCAATCAGAAAATACCCATTAATGGTCTTAAATGCATCAAGATTCGTACACAAGCTTAAAAAATCCTATCTTCTGGGTCTCCCATCCCACTGTTTCATATGCAGAATACAACTGCATACCTCATAAGGCAATTTTACTATTATAGAAATATATACAGCTAGAAAATAGGCAAGAGCCTCTACTGCAGTCCATTTCTAATTTTACAGTCTTCAGCAAAATAATGTACCCTCAAGCCTAGGTACGTATTACTGGCCAGCTGAGAGCTCCTGTAACAAAACAACGTATTAGAAAGTTGCAGATACTTAGAAGAGAAAATTTGAGGGTTTTTTTTTCTCTTTGACTCTTCTTCCTTTTTCTGATTTCTAAAGTCCATTCAATCTGGGGAACTCTCTAGGAGGTAAATAATACTACATTCTCAAGAGTTTAAATGGCTTAATTCCTGTAAGTATAAGCATCCAATTGCTATAGACCTTGTTTCATTCAGTTCAGCTTTGCTCTGCCCAGCCACACTGATGTGATACAACACATTCCTCGCTCCCATAGCTCTGTTCATTACAGCTCACTGGATTTTGATGCATCAATAAACCTGGAAATGTTGAAGTACTGCACAAACACAAATCTAACAGCTCATCGGTTCCTTGCTCCTTGACTGTGAAAACGTATTTGCTTTCCTATAGTGCTAATGACAAGATGGCTGTTGACTAAGGAATTCTTGGTTGGTTTTCAGCAGCCAAACTACAAATAGATGTAGATTATCCTGCAATGTTTTCCTCATCTCTGAAAGTTCTAATTCCAGAGGAAAACAAAGGCAAATGACTTGCTTCAAGCAAAATACCTTTGAAGCAGGGCGCTTGGTTTCCTTTCCTACCATTCCAGGGCGAGCTGGCTGTGACTAACAATCACCAGACCCCGGGGCGACGCCAGAGGGAATTTTTAGGTTCCAGCCTGAGTCAGTCAGGATGAGGAGTGCAGTTCCTATGAGAGCATCGGCTGCCTTCACATGCGGAGTCTGTAGGAGACAAGCTTTGGTCTGGGAGCCAAGTGTGATTTTATTAGCTTGTTTTACTAAATCAGACCCAACCACTTACAGCACTGTGCAAAATGGTCTCCATAAACATCAGTAAGTGGCCTAAATGACTGCATTTTATATTTGTAGGCCATTATTTTCTAGTTAGAAAAGTAGGGGTTTTTTTAAACCAAGTATTTAAACTCGGTATCTAAACCTGAACTCTATCCCCTTCTCATGCATCTCTGGATCAATTGCAGCTGTAAGTTATATAACAGGTTGGAAAGTTACGGGGTTTCTGTTTCATCGAGATCTACAAAACTGTACCAGGATAACAAACAACACCCTTAGTTTCAGGGCTACAAAAAAATCAAATGGTAGACTTTGACATGAAATAATTTAACAGTAAGTAGAACAGACATCAAAAATGCAAAATACAGGAGGTTTACATGTTCACAAACGGCAAATGTAGGAGAAATATGTAAAACTAATGCCCACTGTGATTTTTTTTCCACCTTCCTTGGGAGATCTTTCCCTCCTTTTGCTAATGGGCTGTCGTGATCTGACAAGCAGCTCACCCAAGCTTGTCTCCTGGACTGTTCCCTGCCAAGACTGGAGGTCCACTTCGGTGCAGCCTTCCCCAGTATTTGGCCATTTCACACTCCAGACTGATCAAACACTTTACAGCTGGCTCACTAGTTTCAAACTTGGACTATATGTTGCTTTTACAGAGGTTTTAAAGCTTAACCTAATCTGCAACATTTATGATGACTGTCTAAAGGACTCCAGACTATATTCTATTACATACAGAACAAACCACCTGTAGGGATATCAAATAAAGACGACTACACGGGAAGACAAAGCAGCTTTCCTGACTCCCAGGGTCATTTCTCCACTTTACTGTCCAATGACATAAACACGTAAAAAGATTTCTTCCTGCGAGTGAACTCCAGGGGTCAATGCAGCTGAGGCTCTAATTCACCCCATTGTGAGAAGAACATGCGCTAGAAATGCTTCTCCTCCTCCTGTAATTCAACCTGCGTAACCTTTGCCGACTGGTTTCAAACCTGTTCTGTGGCATCTGGCTGCTCCAGGTCCCTCAGGGGGAGAGGAGGACAGGGAAATGGGAGGACTCCACGGAGCCTAAGGGGAGGGAAGGCAGAAGAGTAGATGGCGGCTGGAAGACTGAAAAGCAAGCATCCTTCTCTTTCCTGGGTGCTTGGTTGGGCAAGGATTTGCTCGGCTAGACAGCTCTGTCACTCCAGCAGCACTCAGTTTAGACTCTGCTTCAGCTGTAACCTTCCCGAATTAAGAGCCCTCCCAAATCAAAGTCACCTTTATAAAACAGAAAGATTCCTGAAATTCACAAGTTAACTAAAATTTGCAAATCAGGAATTACTATCCTAAAACAGACAGCTTGGCAGAAATCGGAAACTCTAAGTTTTTCTTAAAAACTTTCTGTTTAAGCCTGCTGCTGCCAGTAGGGCAACAGGCAGTATATGATGTGCTAATAAAGAAAAACTCATGGACCGCATAAAAAGGGAAATGAGATGAAAAAAGCCACACCTTCCGCTGCTGACATGACAACGGCTGCTGACAGAAGCCTGGGGAAAATCAGACTGACTGGCTGTACCTGGTGGAGAGGAAGCGACTTTTTATCATAAAGTTCTCTTTTAACTTATTCTGAGTCCCTTGAAACCTGCTTGATCTTCTGGCACTGTTTTAGTCTAGTTGAGTTCATATTCTGCTTATCTTTTACTATTTTTCATTCTTTCCTCCGATATGAAAGAATGTATTTCTCAACATAGACAGCTGTCCAGAATTTTTTTATTAGGATTTATTTCTACATCACATCTGAAAATGAACAAAACCTACTTTCATTAAATTCTTTCTTTTAAAAAGTATGAACATCCAAATTATTCCAGCCATTAGCTGATTGTTTTCTCTCCAAAAAATTTGAAGAATAAAAAATTCCTTTTAGTTTCTGCTTTATTTAGTGGGTTTTTTTAGAGGGAGGGAAGTAAATACTGAAATTTTTTTAAAAAATGAATAGCTATACTGTGAACACCCAGATGGTTTGGAATGCCAGGCGTTTAGGGTGAAATGAGAAAGACGTACTGAATGGACAACTATTGACCTAATGTATTAGGTTAATAGCCACATCAGGAAGAGACAGAATAACACCACGCTGAAGTATAGGTATTTTGGTATTCTGCTCCTGCACGAAGTCCCCATCTGGCTACCGACCTTTAATACATACACTCTGGGGTTTCAGGGACTTTTAATGCAATTATGTAAAATCCAAAACAGGCTACTTTATTAAAAATATTAATTTCCTTACTTGTTTACTCTGTTACTAAAACTTTTATTCACAGCAGCGCAGAAGCTGACAGATATGTTTGTTAAATACTGTAGAATCTCGGCTTTAAAATTTAAAACACATATTTAGTCTGTATGACGTAAGCAAATAAGAAAAAAGAAAATAAGTGGAAACAACAGCAACACAAAAATACCGAAGTAGCGTACTGCTGCCTAACTGGCACAGAATTCTTTCTCGCTTAATCTCCATTAGGAACATTTCTGAACAATTTCCCCTAAACAATACATCCAAAGTCCACGCAATAAAAGATGTGCCAGATCATTACAGGCACACATGACTAAAGTTACACATTGATTTTATGCTTTTCATGATGCAGAAGTCACCCTTATCTTAGTACTGAATATTTTAAATTGACCAGCATTCTAGCATTTAAAGGACATTTACACTATATAGTATTGATCCAGCCAACAACCTTCTTGATAGCCTCACTTGAGTTAAATAAAACTGTAATCAAAACAGCATAGCTGAACTCAAGTTCTGAACCAAAACCATCTCAAAGTTCCTCACTTCTGATCCCTGCCTAAGGATCAGTAAACAAGGCTCAAGGAATCCGTAAGTGCCCCACAAGCTCCCTCTGGCTCTTCTCCTGCTTATCGCTGCCTCTAGCAGGTCTAGTCCTCCTCACCTTGGCTCATTTCTCATAAACCAGTAGCATTCCTTCAACAACATCCTTCCTACAGTACAGGCATGCTTGTGCCTCCTCCTCGCAGGCTGCTGGGTGTCCCACCAACAGCGAAGCTGGGTTTCCAGCACCTCTCCAGAGAGGAGAGACAGCACAGCTTCCCAAGATAGCTCCCAAGATGTAGATGCAGGCAATGACATCCAGTTTTTACAGAGGATAATTATTCTTAGTTTTCATTAATTGATGCTTTTTTATTCCTGCAAGTGGAATTACTCCAGTTTATAGGCAATAAGCAAGAACAGATCCAGGCAGAGAGTTTGCATAAAACCTGCCTCAAACTCTGCAACTTGAGAGCAGGCCAGTGACCGCACTGCAGCCGTGTGAACCAGAGAGGCGGCACTCACATCTTCAGTCTTGGCTCCAGGGACAGACAGTTGCAGGGATGCTAGCTGGCTGACCCTGCAGAAAGCAGCACGGTTTGAAGACATTCAGAACAATTATTAACTAGGTGATCACACCCCTTCTGCCTCCTGGGCTGGGCTCTCAGAGGTGTTTTTATTTGTTTATACATTTTTGGGAGGCAGTGGAAATCTTCATTAGGTTACCATAAGGAGGAGGAGACCAGGGGAGAGGCTGAACAAGCTGCCGAGAGCTACCCCAACTCACTATCGCTCCAGTGTACTTCACAGTCATTTTCCCAGTCTGTTCCTTGAACACTTGGTGAAGAAACAGAGCCAAAATCTAGCCTAATGGGCTCTGGCAAAAGCTGCAGCCTCTTTTATTCTCATTCCAGTTTGTCTTGTCAGGTATTTCCAAAGCCCAGCTACCTGAAGGCACTGCAGTCCCCTTCCCTTGCCTCTGACATTTCAAAGTTAAAAAACTCTGCTCTGGGACAGGGCACGCACAACAGAAGGTGACGAGTTTCCCCGGCTCCTCAGCCAGCTGACAGACAGCACTTCAGCCTGGGGACACCCGTGCCTGGAGGAGCAAGAACACTGCAGGTCTCCAGCAGCCTCATGCCCATTCCTCCAGCTCCCAACAAAGATGCTCATGGAAAACCTGAGCTCTGGGAGGACCAAAGGTACATGTGAGTTAGGATCACGTTTGTGAATGACTTTGAAAAAGCATGGGAGTAATTTTTTGGAAACACTGAAGCATTTAATTTAGGCATTTTCAATAGATAAATTCTCAATTTTCCCTTTTGAAATGGCACTTTTTAACTAAGGTAAAAAACCAACATGTATTTAATAACCTAAACATGAAAGAAGCAACCATGGTTTACGGAAGGAAGGGCCAGAGCACAGGATCTCACAAAACACTTTATGTTGGCCCAAAATTTAGCCTCCAGAATGAAAATGTGGACCAAAAATTAATTCTGCTATTCATCCGGGTGTTGTCATGAGACTTGGAGGAAAGGAAATGCCTGAGGTACTGCCCCTTCCCTATCTCCTGGGCCCAGTGGCTGTTGAGTTGTGACAGTCTCATGTAGCCGTTCCCATGGCTTTTCTAGAGCTCAGAGCAGACAACCACTCACCCAACACTTCACACGTTCTCATTCCAGCATGCAGCATTGCAAGACAAAGGCACAACATGATAAATTTCTGCATTTTCACCAAACAAAAATGATTCCATTTCTCATTCCTTCACAATTTGTGTCTATTGCTCGCCTAAGGACTAAGCAGAGGGTGATGACCATACAGGAGTTCCTGCGCTGGTTAACGAGCCATCGAGAACTGCAAGTGTCTGAGCAAAACTACCTTCAAGCTCTAACAGCAAGCAGAAAGGCAACAACAGGCATGTACTGGCTGGTGAAAAGGGATTTTAATGCCCTCTCTTCTCTTCTCAGGTCTGAACAGAGGATAGTAAATGGACATCCCACAAAAATTCAGCAAGTTAGAGAAGAAAAACTGGAAGACTGGTACATAGAGATATTGAGAAACATAAATCCAGGACATACTAGGCCAGAAAGACACGTCTGGCCAGAAAGGCACGTCAAGCTTGCCTTCAAACACACAAATGTAAATTTTATTCTCCCATCCTACCCCAGTGACTCTGCATACTACATTTCTACTCACAAATGAAATACCATTTGTGCATGACTGGATCTTTCACCTCCCTAAACTGCAACATCTGCAAAAATGCAAAGGCCCAGGGGTGGCCATTCAAGAAAGCACACACCCAAAGCAGCCAAGTAAATGCAGATGAC
Organism: Fulmarus glacialis; assembly: GCF_000690835.1. NCBI lineage: Eukaryota > Metazoa > Chordata > Aves > Procellariiformes > Procellariidae > Fulmarus > Fulmarus glacialis. Next base: position 4,349 of record NW_009200881.1, on the reverse strand, counting down.
AGCCTGTAGGGACAGGACAGTAGGGAAATGAAAGGGCAGGGATGGTAATTAGTAGCTGTGCATATATGATACAGAAAGAATTCTTTTTACAGGAACAGTACGGTTTTAATTTAGGCATCACTGGAAAGACTACCACTGGCTGACATAAATGCTTGATGTATATGCCGAAGCATAAATCTTGTAAGTACTTCGGGGAGGAGCAGCTCTACGTGCCCTCCCTGACCCATCAGTTTCCTCAGTACTGTCATCATTTTGTCCCTTTGCTGCTCTTGCACACAACTGATGCCTTCCGAAGGCAGAAGGTCTATGGGATGGTTTATAAAGCATGGGATTTTCAAGCAATTAAGAGTAAAGTCCAGAGCAGTCTCTAGTGTAACAGTGACAATCTGTAATAATAGCGAGTATTTGACAGAGAACATCCAAAACTGGAAGAGGATCACATCAACAGTCAGAGATCACAGACTTCCTGAGAACCACCCTAAAAACCGTTTTTCCCAGCAAATCCCACAAAATGGTATTCAAAAGTCCAACTGAATGAGAGGCAGTAACTGAACACCAGATTATGGATCACCCCCTGAGAGTACTCTGATCTGAGCAGTTTCCAGAAGGGGACAGCATAAGTAACAGCACATGTGTAAAACCATTCTGGTAGTCCCATCTCCAGGAATCACAGGTTTAAGGATTCAGGGCCAGCAACTGGATCCAGACAACGCACCTGTGGACCCATCTTCTATGAACTGCCTAACTACTAGGACACCCACAGCACCCTTGGCAGTGGATTAAAAACATGCATCTACACTGCGTGAAAAAGTATTCCCTTTTGTTTTCTTTACATTTAGTGCCTAAAAATTTCACAGGATGTCCCCTGACACTTCTTGTAGCAACCATTCTTTACAGCATTCGTGATTTCATGCATTTCTATCACTTCCCTTGTAGTCATCTCTTCCCAAGCTGAAAAGTCTATCTACTCAGGATCTTCTAAAAAGGATGCAATTCCATTACCATTATCTACTCCCACACTAATAGTTCATTACAAGATAAATAAACAAAGAAATAGCATATGCATGACTTACTTTTTTTTCCATGTAGAACGTTGACTCAAACAACAAGAATCATTTATTTGTAATTTTCTCTCCTTCCCTCATCTATTCTAATCTGCTGCCCTTCTTGTCTTTCAGAGGTAAATGCCTAGAGGCAAAGTTCATCATCTTTGCTAGGCCAATACACAGCTATATCAGAGAGTGGAAAAAAGCAGTTATTCTTCAAACTGTAGACAGTAAATTCTGTGCAGCATTGAAAACATCTTTTGCAGATCTGTGTCTATTTTAACAATTAAGGGCATTGAGACTGTTGGTGAGGTCAATATTCAGAATAGTTGAGAGTTCATTTCCAAACACCAGACAGGTGTCAGCAGCTGCAGTCACTCAACTAATATTTCCACCAAAGGCTTCTAGATCAGTGACTGGTATCAGTTGCCTTGCTAAGCAGAGACAGTGCTTGCCAACTCCTTTTCTATTCAGGCCAAGTACATTTTTAGAGCCCCTGTGCTCAATGGGATTCTTTTGATCTTTTTCTCCAGGGTTTCAGATCATGCCCACAAGTTCTAATTTTTCTCACTGTACTGATGAGCAGCACAGGTAGGAGGGAAGCAAGCCCCTTACTATGCGGGCACCAATTCAGCACTCAAAGCTACGCAAGCAGAGCCATGTACTGTCATGGAAGTAATACTGATAACACTGAGGTGGCAGTAGGATCAAGGTGTTGCAACACTTACAGGCATTAAAGACTACAGCAACACATGTCCTTGGGGAAACTAGTAATTTTCTCCTCTCTGCTTTCTCCCTGCTCTTCGACTTTGTTGAGACAGCAATCCTTCAGGACACGTTTCTCTGCTGCACCCATATATGTCAGGCAGCAGAATTTAGTCTCTTTTCTGAAAAGTATTTTTTTTTTTTTTAACATGTTACAAAGTAGCAGCTGGGCAGAAAAGCTGTCTTTCTCAGCAGGATGTTAAGTTAGCTTTGCTAAACAGACTCTTTCCTGAAACTTCCCCGGAAATCTGCAGCAGAGCAAACAATTGAAACAACCCTCTTGCTAAGACACGGTACCATTTGCACAGGTACCTTCCATTCAGATTTCAAAACACAGAAAAAAGGTGGCAAGCACGACTATGTCATTCCAAACCGGAGGAACCAATCTACAGAGAGTTTAAATGACCTGTTTGAAGTTCTTCTCTCATGAGCCTGAATAAGGATCATTCTTGGTTTGTAACCCAGTAACCCTTATTTGTTGATGCGTAACCCAGTGTAACAACCCCTTAATGGAGACTGGATGACAGACAGAGGAATTTTAAGTAAAAGAGCACCCTGACAAAAGCACCCTTTCATCAGCACTGGTTCTACAACAGGAGAACAGGGTAAGGCTGACAGCGCTAGTTAACGTAGTAACGCCAGCAAGGGTTTGTACTACGATCTCAGAAAAGGAAAAAAAAAAAATTATTAATTGTAAGAATGCACACTCACCTTATAAAATTATAACAATCAATACAGCAGACAGTCTCCAAATTGCCAATAAGCAGCAGTATTATAAGCAGCGCTCCCCTGGGACCATCATGAGTGCTTTGAAAACTGGCATTTGTGAAGCGCATGCATCAGGGAGAGTTCTGAGATCAGCTTCCCTGAAATCAGCTCCCATATTTACTGACCTTCAAGGGCAAAATAGGAACTCCAGTTGTTTACATAAGCTTTACCCGAAGGAAGTGGATATGTAGGGCTGTCTCAGGGTGTTACCAGAAAGGTTATATCTATATGGGGACTTAAGGTGTGGAGACTGCATTGCCATCTGTAAGTTCATTACTGTGCATATTCCATTTGCAAATGTAATGACAGATACACCTTTCTAAATACACTAGACTAACACATATTTAGCATTCTGGCTAAACCACAAAGAAACAACATAGCTCTGCCTTTGAGGATAGAGACAAACAACAAAACTTGGCCTCCGATGAAGGAGTCTAGAGACTTCTGTTCAGCTGCACTGCCAGTAACTGATATTACAGATGCACACAATAGGCAAACTGTGCAAGACAGCAGATCAGGCACGCTCGCAGAACCTGCCCCAAGTCTGAATTATCAAGCTGCGAGATGGTTTCTCAATTAAGAGGCATCACTGACCACCTTACTGCTTGAGAGGCCGCAGTCCTCCGTGGGGAAAATCTAGCCATTATTCTGAGGCTATTGGTCATCGCGCTTAACAAAAGAGACTAACCACGGCAACCTTTTCTGATCGCAGCAAACCACCACCAAGCACAGCAGTGGAGAGCCAAAGGGCCTCCCTCCCAGGACACTGCCTGTCACCCTTTAACCTGAAGGGCTGCTGCCCCCTTCCAAGGTAAAACAAGCCGCTGCTGCCGCCCCTACCCAGCCATGGAGCCGGGTCACACACGTAGACTGGCTGCCGATAGACTACAGGGAACAGAACCAGACCCATATGCTCTCTCACAGACGCATTACTCGATGGACTGGCAGAGCTAAGTTCCTACAACCCCCATGAGACCAGGCGGTGGAGCAGAGGCACCCAAGCTGGAGGCGAGGCTGCTGCCCAAGCTCTCCACTTACCTGGCGCCAGGGAATACACAAGAGGAAAAGCTCTTCCCAATGCTCCCGTCACTAGAAAACCCACTGCCCAACACTGCCGCGCTTTGACACCAGAGCCAGCCAAAAGACACAGAACTGTACGAAACCATATTTGATCCTTCTCCAGGCACTGGAGCCGACTTGCACCTCAGCTCCTCAAGTTACAGGAAGACTTTATAAAACCTCTCTCTGTAACAGCCTTGTTTTCCTGGTTGGCTACGAAAGGCTGTCAGCATGACCCGAGCTCACCCCAAGGGTCAGAAGACAGAAAGGAAAAGAATATAACTTTCATTTCCTCAAAACAGGTGCAAACCTTGTTCAAACCCGCTTGGAAATGGCATTTCTGCTTCTCGGGGCAGTCGGCACAGCCCTAGCAGGCAGGCTAGCATGCGCTTTCTAAAGAACGTATTTTACCTCTATTTAAAGCCAACTCGGATTATTCCAGCAGAGGATTTAAAAAAAGAAAATAAATCCAAGTTTTTCCGGGGCCAGGCACACAAACGACCCGTTGGCGCTGCGTTTCGGGATCTGTCCTCTCCCCAGGCACACCGAGCCAGGGGTACTCGTAGGGCAAAGGCTACCGCCGAGCGGCTCCGCGTGTGAGCCCACCTCCGCGGGGCCTTCGCTTTGTCAGGCAGCGCGCAAACACTCCTGTTTGCTTTAGGCTCTGGGGAGAGCAACGTCCAGGCCGGCCCCGCGGAGGGTCTCCCCCCG
>NW_009200880.1:16599-21759 GCF_000690835.1 Fulmarus glacialis | reverse complement strand
CAGTAGATGGGAAGGCTATGTTTTTCAGGCTCCCCATGACAGGGACAGATAGGGAGAGATTTGCTTTCACCTGGCAGGGACTGCCATTTACATTGACTGGCGTACCACAGGGTTTTAAACATAGTCCTACCATTGCTCATGCTCCACTGGCTATGGAGCTAGAACCATTAACATTACCACAAGAGGTTACTGCGATGCAGTAACCATGACAAAAGGTGTGAAACCCAGAGTCGCTGCAGCGAGGCTCTGATCGATCCCTTCCTGCTGTGCAGGCTACAGCGCGTCCAGACGTGCATCTAAAACCTCCGGAGTCTCACGGCTAAGGCAGAGGGAAATATAGAATCATAGACTCTTAGAAGGGTTTGGGTTGGAAGGGACCTTTAAAGGTCATCTAGTCCAACCCCCCTGCTGTGGGCAGGGACATCTTCAACAAGATCAGGTTGCTCAGAGCCCCAAGGTCCAGCCTGACCTTGAATGTTTCCAGGATTGGGCATGCTTGTTCTCGTCAGTCTTTATTTCAATGCTGATGGTGTGGCTTATCAGATCTCATTGTTAGTACCACCAGTGAGAACATAGCACAATAAAGGAAGCACAAAGGCCCTGTCAAGCTGGTGCTCTATGAGATTGATATACAGATAGAGTGAGTTAAACCTTCCTGTGATGTGCACCACTAAGAGATATTTTGCAGCAATATCCAGAGAAGCCCCCAAAATATGTGCTGGATCCCCAGTCGTAGAAAAAGTGTAAGGCTTTTCATCCATTTTGCACCTATTTTCCATGGCTTGTTCAGGTTCTTGTGGTGTAGATGATAGGGCAGTAGTAGGCACCTGGCTTGTGCAGCTGCTTGTGATGTCTCTGGTAGCTGAATAGATGATAGCGTAGGATCAGATGGCAAAACTGGCCATTTTGTCTTCATGGAGGTGGTCATGATGCAGGGGATAGTCTGACCTAACCTTGGTGACTCCTCTAGCATAGACGGATTGTCATCCATGTTGTCATGTCCCTGTCCTTCCAATTCCAGAGCCTCGTATCTGTTGCATAAGGGTATTTGGGAAGGCAAGGTAGACAAGCAGGAGCTTCTCTTACTGCCGTGAGCAGAGAATTTTTTCCATTCACCACTATCCCTCAAGTCACTGCTTTCTGCCTGGTGGAGTGCAGGATCCCCCTTGTCATGTGTTATGCCTACTTGACATTTCTGTTCCAGTGAGGGTAGAGTACGGTTCCACCAGTCAACCGCCTCGGACTCCTGGATGCTGCTCAACCTGTCCACTTCCTCCCAAAGCTCAGCCACCAAGTTAAGCAATCCTTCTACATGGGTGCACATCTTCCACAGATATTCTCGCTACTGCCCAGTTTCGACACCAATAGAAACCTTGGGCACACCCTGCAGCTGGAGACCTGGATGGCTGCATGTTCCGTTGGGAGCTCTGTCTGGGTAGCTGTACTGGACCCAGTGAGAGCTAATACAGAGGATGCAGAGGATGTAGCTTTCTGTCAGGTGGTCACCATTGCTTCAGTTCCCTGGGGGGAAGAGATGAATTATGACGGGTGATGAGGGCCTGGGGGCAGGTGGCCTGATTGGTGCAGCCACAGTCCCCCAGCATTTTGGTGTCCTCCAGCGGCTGGTCATCCTGCTGACACCTGGCCCCTCCCCACTCACACAGCCCAAGGGTTTCAGGGGCCCAGAAGCCCCCTCAGAGCCCTCCTGGGGAGCTCACAAGCCTTGCACTCCTCTCAGCACGTCAACTGCTGCTGCTGCTGCTGCTAGCATCAGCTTTCTGCAGTTTGAGCTGGCTGCTGATAGCTGATAGCTCAGGAGGAAAAACATGTCTTGTACAGGTGCTCATGATGTCCCTGGTGGCTGAGTAGCTGATAGGGCAAGAGCAGGCACCTGCCTGTTGTGGAGGCTTGTCATAGAGTCATAGAATATCCTGAGTTGGAAGGGAGCCATGGGGATCATCAAGTCCAACTCCCGACTCCACACAGGGCAATCTAAAAGTTAAACCCTATATCTAAGAGTGTTGTGCAAATACTTCTTGAATACCAACAGGCTAGGGGCCATGAACACTTCCCTGGAGAGCTTGTTCCAGTGCTTGACCACCCTCTCAGTGAAGAACTTTTTCCTGATAGCCAATCTGAACTTCCCTGACACAGCTTTAAGCCATTCCCTTGTGTCCTATCACTGCACACTAGAGAGAAGACAATCAGCACCTCCCGCTCTGCTCACCTTCATGAGGAAGTTGTAGACAGCAATGAGATCACCTCTCAGTCTCCTCTGCTCTATGCTGAACAAACCTACTATCCTCAGTTACTCCTCAAAAGTCATGCTCTCTAGTCCATTCACCATCTTTGTTGCCCTGCTTTGGACACATTCTAATATTTTTATATCCTTCTTATATTGTGGAGCCCCAAAACTGCACACAGTACTCAGGGTGAGTCCACACCAATGCTGAGTAGAACGGGACAGTCACTTCTTCCAACTGATTAGTTGTACTGTGCTTAATGCACCCCAAGATACAGTTGGCCCTTTTGGCTGCCAGGGCACATTGTTGACTCATATAGAGCTTACTATCAACCAAAACCCTCAGATCCCTTTCTGCAGGGCTGCATGCCAGCCTCTTGTCTTCCAGTCTGTATGTACATCCAGGATTATACCATCCCAGGTGCAGAATCCAGCATCTGTCCTTGTTAAATGTCATATGGTTGATGATTGCTCAGTGCTCTGATCTATCAAGATCTCTCTGTAAGGCCTCTCTACCCTTGCTACCTGAAGGCAGTAGTCGTACCTGCAAGTGTGCCCAGCTAGAACTCTTCAAACAAGTAGCTATGTTACAAGAGGAGCTCAACAGGCAGTGCAATATCTGGGAATGTGAGCAGGAGATCGATACATGGTATTGTGCACTGTCCCAGGCTGAGTGACAGCCCTGCCTTAAGGCTGTGCAAGGGGAAGGTAAGCGTGAATTCAACCTCAAGCTGACCGACACAAGTAACCCTTGAGAGGAAGGAGATTGGACTCTTGTTTCTGCTCAGGGCAGAAATACCCTTCCCTCTTCCCCTGAAATGTCTTTACATAACAGATAGGACACTCTGGGGTTGGAGAATGAAGAGCACATGAGTAATGGACAGGATCCAGGAAAAGCTGACCATACGAAGTTGATCCAACCATCCATCTGCATTAGAACCAGTGCCACCAGAAAAGCACCTGAAGTGTTAGTAATTGCAGATTCCTTGCTGAGAGGCACTGAAGCACCCATTTTGCTGTCCAGACAGTTTATCTAGAGAAGTTTGCCGTCTACAAGGAGCTCACATTCGCAATGTCACTGAGAGGCTGCCAAGCCTGGTGAACCCTACAGATTATCATTCGCTCCTACTATTCCATGCAGGGTTTAATGACAGTGCAACAAGGCAACTTAAAACCATCAAAAGAGATTTTGTGTCCCTCAAAGTAATGTTAAAAGGATGAGGAGCATAGGTGGTATTCTCTGTCCTCCCAGTCAGAGTAAGGGGATCAGGAAGGAGGAGATGAATTGAACAGGTGAATGCTTGGCTGCATGGCTGGTGCCATACTCAAGATTTTGGTTTCTATGATCATCATCATCATCTTCAGTGATATCTGCATCTGCTGTGGTATCTGAAGTGACATTCAGTAATGGTACCTGCAGTGGTATCTGCAGTGGTATCTGCAATGGTATTTGCATCTGCAATTGTATCTCCTATGGTATCTGCACTTGTATCTGCATCTCCACTGGCAGATCTCTTGCATCTGAAATTGTATCTGCATTTGCAATGGCATCTGCAATGGTATCTTCAGTGGCATCTGCAGTGGTATCTTCATGGGCATCTGCAATGGTATCTGCAATGGTGACTACATCTGCCATGGTATCTGCATCTGCCTGCAACAGTATCTACGTCTGCAACAGTATCTGCAACTGTATCTGCCTTTGTTTTCGTACCTGCATCTGCAATGGTATCTACATCTGCACAGTCATCTGCAATGCTGTGTCCATCTGCTATTGTACCTGCAATGATATCAGCTTCTGCAATGGCATCTGTGATTGTATCTGCATCTGCATTAGTATCTGCATCTGCAATGGCACCTGCAATGGCATCTGCAATAGTATCTGAAATAAAATCTGCACCTGCAAAGGTATCTACATCTGCAATGGCATCTGCAATGGTATCTGCATCTGCAATGACATCTTCTTTGGCATTTGCCAATGGCGAATGACATCTACAATTGCATCTGCAATGATATCTGCATCTGCAATGACATCTGCTTTGGCATTGGCATCTGCAATTACACCTGTAGTGTTATCTGCAATAACAGGTACCTGCCTCTTTAGTGGCCTCTGCATCTGCAATGGCATCTGCAATATTATCTCAAATCATTTTGCCAGCCCACCATGCTGATTAGAAAAGATGAGGACGTGCAGCAGGAACTCCATAGTAAGATGGTAGCAGTGGTATTAAAGGGTATATTACTGATGACCTCCTGAAAGACAGTTACGTTGAGTACCACAGGAGAAAGGATGATTCCTAGGACAATGCAAGGTTCCTGGGAAATACCGAGGGGGGGTTTCATTGAATATTAAGACACTATGTGGAGAGACATTCAGCTGAACAGAAAAGTGATACTGAAGTTAGGATGAGTGGAAGAGCTGCCTCACTCCATGTCTGAGAAGCAGTCTTCAAGCCCCTGGAGATTTGAAAGAGCATTGTCGGGGTTTTTTTTGGTTGGTTGGTTGGTTGGTTTTTTTTGGTAATACAGGACTCGGATGGTACAGGACAAAGTGGATAAATCTTAATGGTAAGAGAAAAAAAAAAAAAAAAAGGAAAGAAAATCCAACCTCTTTCAGGGAGGCCCATTAGTAACTCCTGTTCTCTTGCCTCCCAGCATGGCCAAGATCTGGGTGAAGACCTGGAGACCTCATTGCCCATGGGGCCCTATAATGGCCCAGTTCATCCAAGTGGAGCAAGTTCACCCTGCAACCAAGTACTCAAGCCCACGGACAACAGGTAAAATGAGGATCAGTGTGGTATGCGTTACATTTAGGAATCCAATGGTAAAATCAGCTACAAAGCCATTTCCCTTTTCTCCAAACCTCCACGCTCCCAGGTGCAGCCACGGCAGAGCTTGGCAGAGGAAGGCTTATATTGCTA
>NW_009200880.1:11916-16562 GCF_000690835.1 Fulmarus glacialis | reverse complement strand
ACAGGGTTGCTCTCACATCTCAGCTGCCCCTTAACTCTTCGCTACACAAAATGCCACTGCCACACACAGGCTGGGCAGTTTGCCTGTTCAGTGCTCAGGACAGGTGCACCGGGGGGAACTGGGAAACGGAAATGTCTCTGCTCAGGTCTGCTGTGGGGAGCTGGGGTCAGCCTTGGTGTTCAGGATCAAAAGCAGCTGCTCTCTGGATAGCTACAGGCAGGACTGACTGTGTACCTCCCTTGCATGTGAAATAACACAAAGGCATTCACAGGAGGAAGCTTGTCTTGTATCTTTGCACTTAACTTGTTGCTCCCACCTCATCATTTTCTTCTTCTTTGTAATAGGAGTAAAGTTTCAATTTCTTGGCTACATATTATTAAAATTGCTTTCATAATACATATGAAACATACGTTGTATAAACATAATACATATGCTGACCTGACCCACTTCTTAGGGAAGTCTGCTCCCTCCCCGGGGCCCGGGTTAAAGATGTGACAAGAAAACTTCCTACCCTCATACAGCCCTCGGATTATAATCCATTATTGCTCTTTCATGTAGGCAGGGATGAAGTTGCAATAAGAAGTCCAAGGGCCATCAAAAGCGACTTCAGGGCCTTGGAATGACTGGTTAAGGGATCAGGAACACAAGTAGTGTTTTCCTCTCTCCTTCCATTTGCAGGGAATGATGAGGGAAGAAACAAGAAGACCCAGCTGATCAATGCCTGGCTCCATGACTGGTGTCACCAACAGAATTTTGGGTTTTTTGATCACAGGTCTGTCTACATGACACCAGACCTGTGGGTGACAGTTGGGGTACACCTTTCCCAATGGGGGAAAAGGATCTTTGCACAGGAGTTAGCAGGTCTCATTGGAAGAGCTTTAAACTAGATTTGAAGGGGGGAAGGCATAAAACCAGGCTCTCTAGAGATAAGCCTGGGGGCGGCACGCCAATGTTTGAGGGACAGTGTGCTAGCGAGGTCCTTCAGCCTGCTCCATGATGCGCTGAGTCCACTGGAGCACATTTGAAATGTCTCTATACTAATGTGCACAGCATGAGAAATAAACAAGAGCGAGAAGCATTGGCCTAGTTACAGAGCTATGACATTATTGGCATAACCAAAACCTGGTGGGATCAGTCCTGTGGCTGGATTGCCGTGATGGACAGTTATAGACTCTTCAGGAGGGATAGGCAGGGCAGGTGAGGCAGGGGGTTGGCGCTGTATTTAAGGGAGGGGTTGGATTGTATGGCACTTGCAGTTGGCAACAACATGGTGGAGAGCCTCTGGGTAAGGATTAAGGGGAAAGCAAATAAAGTGGATGTTGTTGTGGGAGTCTACTACCAACCAGCCAGCCAAGACAACAACGCTGTTAAATTATTCTACAGGGAATTAAGGGATATCTCTAGATCAGCTGCCCTTGTCCTTATGGGTGATTTTAACTTCCCAGATGTCAACTCGCAACATCATACAGCAGACACAAACAGGTCCAGGAAATTCCTGAAGCACATTGAAGATAACTTCATGGTGCAGGTACTAAGGAAGCTGACTAGGAAAGGTGCCCTCCTAGATTTGTTGTCTGTAAACAGAGAGGGATCTGTGGGCAAAGTGGTGATTGGTGGCTGTCTTCATAATAGTGACCACAAAGTAGTCGAGTTTCAAATCGTTGGTGATAGGAGAAAAACTGCCAGCAAAACTTCAGCCCTGGATATGGGGAGAGCAGACTTGGGGCCGCTGAAGGAGCTAGTTAGTAGGGTTCCCTGGGAATCTGCTTTTGAAAGTATTGGGGTCCATGAATGCTGGTCACTTTGCTGTAGGCAGAAAATTCGTGCAGCCAAAGCTCAATTAAAATTCAAGCTGGCCAGCAGTATGAAGGACAACAAAAAGGGCTTCTTAAAATATGTTAACAGCAAAAGGAGGATCAGAGATAACATTGGTCCATTACTTGATGAGGTTGGTCACCTCACAAATAGGGACGAGGACAAAGTAGAGACGTTTAATGCCTTCTTTGCCTCTGTCTTTAACACTGATGATGGGCCCTGGGACTCCTGGCGCCCTGTGTAGGAAGACCATGACTGGAGGGATAATAAACTCCCAGCCGACCCTGAACTTGTTCGAGACTTGCTGCTCCATCTGGAATGCACATAAATCTATGGGGCCCGATGGGATTCATGCCAGGGTACTGAAAGAGATGGCCGATGTTATCGCAGGACCTCTTCATTATTTTTCAGTTATTCTTGGGAAAGAAGGAAGACCCTGGTAATTACAGGGAAGGCCGCCCGTGTAAATTAGACCCCTGCCAGTCTCACTTCAGTGCCTGGTAAAATTACAGAGGTGGTTATTCTGGGAGTTAGTGAAAAACACTTGAGAGACAACAGAGTCATTGGTCATAGCCAGCATGGGTTCACGAGGGGAAAGTCCTGTTTAACTAACTTAATTTCCTTTTATGACAAGGTCACCCATCTAGTTGACCAAGGGATGCCAGTACATGTGGGTTTTTTGGATTTTAGCAAAGCTTTTGATACTGTCTCTCACAGTATCTTTCCAGACGAAATGTCCAGCACATAGCTAGACAAGTCCATAATATGTTGAGTGAGCAATTAGCTGATGGGTTGGGCTCAAAGGGTTATAGTTAATGGGGTTACATCAGGCTGGTGGCCAGTCACCAGTGGGGTTCCCCAGGGCTCAATTTTAGGGCCACTGCTCTTTAATGTTTTTATAAATGATCTGGATGCAGGGATCGAATGTACATTAAGTAAGTTTGTCGATGATACTAAACTACAAGGAGCTGTGGACTCCCTTGAGGGTAGAGAGGACTTACAGAGATCTGGATAGACTAGAGAGCTGGGCAATCACCAACCATGTGAAATTTAACAAGAGCGAGTGCCAGATTCTCCACCTGGACAGTTAATAAATTGAAGATCAGGGGTTCAAACCCCATCTGCGCCTTCCACCCAACATACACCCAGAGATTTTGTTTGTTCACCTTGAGCTGTGGGAAAGGGCTCTGTGTGGGTGAGGAAGACCTGCTTTCTCTATATAATTTTTATGCTGTAGCAAAAATATTGCAAGATTAGAACTAGACGAGAGCACTGAAACCAAAATGGTAAGCAAGCAGACAGCTCTAACAGCACATTTTCACCTGATTGCCTTGAACAAAACAGGCTTGGGATCTCAGTTGCTCACTTTGCCCTGGAATAGTCCCATTCGTCATCTGAAAGCTACTGGGTGCCTGGCTGAGGACAGATACAATCCACACAGAGAGCAATCAGAGCTAAAAGCTGCACTGGGAAAGCCATCAGGTCCTTCCCTGAGCACTCTCAGCAGACAGCAGAGCATCCTGGAGACAGAGACTTGCCTCCAAGGACACAGCCCATCCCTATGTCCCCATTTTGCACGCACAGTGTTTGCTTCTCTCCATGGCCAGTCAGAATCACAGCATTATCTCTTGTAATGGGTTGTGCTTAAATACCACAGTCAAGTCCCCATATTACTTCCAGTTCAGGAAAGATAAATCATTAATTCAAGCTTGAAAATGTGATAAATTATGATGCAAAAAGCATTTTTCCAGATTTGTGGGGAATATTCTGGTAAGCAAGTTTGCAACGATATGACAAGTATCTTTGAGGCAGAGTTGTTCCTTGTAGAACAGCTTACGGCGGTAGGACTCTGTCCAATGCATTGTTCATTAAATCTTTCTAAATTTAAGCACAAAAGTGTGTTTAATTCACCGCAAGAGGTACAATAAAAATTTCCCCTAACATTGGTATCAGAAATGGGATTCCTGCACCATTGCTGCACCTACAGAAGCAGCCAGACTGGAACCAAGGATGCCATAATTCTCCGAACCCGCAAAGCTACTCAGCCACCAGTGACATCACACAAGCCAGGTGCCTGCTCCTGCCTATCAGCTACTCACCCACCAGTTGGCTTACAAGAAACAGCACAGGCCATGGGCCTGCTCTTCCTTATCATCTGCTCAGCCACCAGTGATCTCACAAGCACCTACAAAAGCCAGGTGCCTGCTCCTGCTCTAACAGCCACTCAGCCATCAGTGACCTCAATGGCGAGAGAACTCCTTGATGGGTGGGCTGGGCTCCTTGTCCTGCTCGGGGAAGGAGCGGGGACTCCTTGGGAAGGAAGGGCCTCCCTGCAGATTCAAAGGCTGTGCAGTGCATGTCTGCTGCCTTCACCCCTGTCTGGCAGAGGATACTGGGTTATGGGATGGACACGCAGAGAGCGGCCTGCGGGGGGATGGCGTGTCGCAGCCTCACAGGGCCTGGCTCGGGGACCGCCGGTGCTGAAAGCGAGGGCCATGCTCATCCCTCATCTGCCTGGCACCCGGTGATGCTAGGAGCAGCACGGATCACCATTGGCGAATGGGCAGCAGCACAGCCAATGGCAGTGTGGGGAGGGTGGGGGCAGGGACACCATGAGGGCCATCTGGGCTGCTGTGCCTGGTGATGGGGAGGCCCAGGGCCAGGGATCTGCCTGGTGCCCGGTGACGTCGTGTGCAGTACAGGTCGCCATTGGCAGAGTGCTCGGGCGCAGTAAGGCCAGGGCAGGCCTTGGGCTGCTGCTGAGGGTGCTGAGCCAGGCATCGAGGCATGAGCGCGGGGTCCCCGGGACCCCATCTAGCCCTTGCACCATG
>NW_009200880.1:10793-11843 GCF_000690835.1 Fulmarus glacialis | reverse complement strand
AACGGGCAATTTGGGATGAGGAAGGGGGACAGCGCGAGTGCTGGGGATGTGTGGGGAGAGGGAGGGACTTTGGGGCTGAGGGGGATAGGGATGGGGTAGGGACACAATGGGAAGGGGGATAAGGAGGGGTGCAAGGGTGAGTGCCTGGGTGGGCAGATAAGGGGGAGCCCCTTGCCCATGGGGTCACACAGGAGGATGTCCCGTGGCCACAAGTGCTGGGGGAATTTGGGTGGGAGCAAGGCTATCCCCCGGCTGCAGGTGGGGTCCCCCATGGCCATAGTGGCACCCTGACACCTGGGATGGTGCAGGTGACCCAGCCCCTCTTTTATACCCCCCGTGCAGGTGGGGGTGCCGCCTGGCTGTGGGCTGCATCCACTGTCTCTGATGGGAATGTGCTGCCACTTATGCCAGAGAGACTGGCCCTGCATGGCACAGACATCTCTGTCCCCTCTGTGCTGTTGCCCCCAGCACTGAACCAGGCGGGTTTGCCCCAATGTATCTGTGTTTCCCATGAGCGAGGCAAACCCCATTCCCACAGCCAGCCACGTGCCTGGGCTTCCCATGCCCCCAAGCTGTGTGCTGGCCCTTCGCCTGTTTGTCACCATTCCCTGGTCCCAGGGACTGGGATCTGGTGTAGAGGTGCTGATGTGTCCCCCCAGAAGGGTGGGTGGGGGCAAGATGGTCCTCTTTCACCCTGCCACATCACTGCCCCGGCCTGCATTGGCATTGGCTGAGTCCTGCTATTTCGTGGGGAGCCCAGTGCCCTCCAGGACTAGAGGCTGGGGCCAGGGACACCCCATTGCTGTTGGGGGGCTGTCCCGGTGTTTCACCCTGAGATGAGGAGTGCAGGCATGCACCGGGGCTCTTCCCATCAGTCCTGGGGTGGGCAGGAGCCATGTGATGCCATGTGCTTGTGGGCACTGAGCATGGCACACCAGGACTTCCCACATGCATGGAGGTGTTAATTAGTGGTTTATTATCAGGGAGATGTAGGGGGCTGGTGTGGCCTGGGGCATCCCTGGTGTGGTGTGTCCCGTGCTCTCAGGTCCT
>NW_009200880.1:5371-10152 GCF_000690835.1 Fulmarus glacialis | reverse complement strand
CTCTGGGGGGCGAGAACCAAGGGGTGGGGAGAGCCCTGGTGGGGCACTGTTTGGCCCCAGTGTGTGGGGGGTTTTGGGGTAGCCATGCCAGGGTTGGGGTGGTCTCACCTTGTCTCTCCAGAGCTGCCCTCCCATACTTGATGAATTTCTTCATGTGGTCAACACAGGTGACATTGAGCAGGTGCTGCAGGGTCACAGAGAAGCCAGTGAAGGTGTTGAACTGCCTCTCAACTTGCGCCGCCAGCTCACTCTCCTGCTTCCTCTCCCAGCGGCTGTTGTCCACGTCAAAGCTGAGGAAGTCATGGGCGTTGAAGGCGAGATGGAAGAATTTGGTATAGGAGCCATTGGGATACAAGTCGCAGCCAGCCATGCCCTGGAACACAAAGGGATCTGGGGGGACAATGGGCGTCACGACTGCAGCCCGAGCTGGAGCTGGAGCCCGAAATTGCTGCCTGGCCCCTGCTTCACTGGGCACAGCCCTTTCCCCCAGGGAGAAGACACAAAAGGCCAAACCTCAATTAGAGTTGAAACTGGCCAGTGTTGTGTCAGACAACAAGAAAGGCTTTTTAAAGTGCGTTAATAGCAAGAGGAGATTTAAAGAAAACATTGGACTGATACTTGTTGAAGATGGTCACCTGACTAATAGGGATGAAGAAAAAGCAGAAGCATTCAATGCTTTTTTTCCTCAGTCTTCAATAATACTGGTAGACCTTGGACTTCCAGTCTTCTGAGTCACAGGACCACGACTGCAGGAACAGTGACTTTCCATTTGTGGACACTGAAATTGTAAGGGACCAGCTGTATCAGCTGAATGTTCACAAGTCCGTGGGGCCTGATGGGATTCACCCCAGAGTATTGAAGGAGCTAGTGGATGTTATGGCAGGACCCCTCTCGATCGTCTAGCAAAGGTCTTGGGAGTCTGGGGAGGTCCCCGCTGACTGCAAGCTAGCCAACATTATTCCAGTTTACAAGAAGGGTGTGAGGGAAGACCCAGGAAACTACAGACCTGTTAGTCTAACCTCAGTACCTGGAAAAATTATGGAGAAGATCATACTGGGTGCTATTGAAAGGCATTTAAAGGATAATGCAATCATCAGGCACAGTCAACGTGTTCACAAAGGGAAAGTCCTGTAACTAATCTGATATCCTTCTACAATAACATCAGCCACCTCATGGGTGAAGGGAAGGCGGTGGATATAGTTTTTCTGGATTTTAGTAAGGCTGTTGATACTGTCCCTCACAGCATCCTTCTGGACAAGTTGTCCAACTGTGAGATGAGCGGGTTCATGGTGAAGCACTGGGTGAAGAACTGGCTGAAGGGCAGGGCTCAAAGGGTTGTAGTGAATGGGGCTACACCTGCACCTGGGACTGGACACAAATATAAACAGGGAGGGGAGTGGCTGGAGAGCAGCCCTGTAGAGAGGGATCTGGGGGTGCTAGCTGGCAGCAGGCTCAGTAGGAGTCAGAATTGTGCCCTGGCAGCCAAGAGGGCAAACCGCATCCTGGGGTGCATCAAACACAGCATGACCAGCCGGTCAAAAGAGGTGATTTTCCTGCTGTATTCAGCGCTGGTGCGGCCTCACCTTGAGTACTGTGTGCAGTTCTGGGCCCCACCGTTTAAGAAGGATGTGAAGGTACTAGAATGTGTGCAGAGGAGGACAACAAAGCTGGTGGAAGGACTGGAAGGAATGTCCTTGAAAAGCAGCTGAGGACTCTGGGCTTGTCTAGTTTGGAGAAAAGGAGGCTGAGGGGCAACCTCATTGCTCTCTACAGCTTTTGAGGAGGGGATGAAGAGAGGGAGGTGCTGATCTCTTCTCCTTAGGATCCAGTGACAGGACACATGGGAATGGTTCAAAGCTGCTTCAGGGCAGATTCAGACTGGACATTAGGAAACTTTTCTTTACAGAGGTCGTCAATGCTCCAAGCCTGTCAGTGTTTAAGAGGCATTTGGACAATGCCCTTAATAATTTGCTTTAACTTTTGGTCAACCCTGAAGTGGTCAGGCAGTTGGACTGGATGATCGTTGTAGGTCCCTCCAACTGATCTATTCTATTCTATTCTATTCTATTCTATTTTAATTTTCTATATTCTATGCTATTCCCCCATGTCGCTGCTCTGCTTTACGCCAGGTGGAAATTCTGCGGGTGAGAAACCTGTCCTGAGCCCTGTAGCTCGTCGTCCTTGAGCTGCCCCTGCCCACAGCAGGGTCGAGAGCCACAGCAAAGCGGGAAGTACTGCTTTGGGGGAGTGACAGGACATGGGGTGCAGACAACAAGGAGGACAGTGGCACTCTGCCCAGCGCCCTCCTCTTGGTTAACCAACGCTGCACCAGCACTTGCTCCATTTGTCCCATCCCACAGATATGAGCAGAGAGGCCCCTTTGACCTTCTACTCCACTTTCTCAGATGACTTCTTTGGTGGGATTTGGAGTGCCCAGAGAGCAATAGGGGCGGGCTGGTGTGAGGGCATAAGTGGAGCTAAACATGGCCAAGGTTTGTGCTGGGGACCAGGATGGCCCCATGTGACCTACACAGGTCAGGGTGGGTTTGGGGGTCTTGCTGGTGCAGGATGAGGCCCATTCCCTGCCCTCCTGCCAGCCCCAGCTTGGGAAAGCTGTTGGTGGTGGCTCTGAGCTCCTTCTCACAGCTCCCTGCCTTGGGCGAGGAGGTGCTGAGCACCTGGTACTCACAGGGTGTCTGGTACAGCCTGGCATCACCGGACATGGACAGGTTGAAGTTGTGCATGTAGATCCTGAACAGGTTTTGCAAGTTCTCCCACTCTACTGCTGGCAGGGCCGGGTAGACCCATGGCTGGAGGTAGAGGATGTTCCAGGTGTATTTCTGCAGGGTAGCAAAGACGATGTCCTCCAGGGTGGCCCAGGCCAAAATGTCCACAAAGCTGGTGTTGTGGAAGACGGAGGTTTGGAAAAGATGGAGTTTACAAGAGCCTGTGGGGAAGAGGGGGGAGAGGAAGTGGCATTGGGGTGCATGAAGATGAAGGAGGAGGTCAGGGGACTACCGGCTCCAGTGCTAGTGGGCGGCCCCAGGAGGAAGGGTGGCTTGTGATGTCCCTGGGGACAGGCAGGGCGAGATGGGACAGACCGGCAGGGCGGGGGAAATCCCCTGGTTTCATTCGGTTTGCAGGTTCCTTCCATGGCCTCTCTGAACCTCTCCTTGCTTTTCCTCTAATTTCCTGGGTTTTAGCCATCCACTGCCCCAATGTCACATTCTGGGAGCTGTCAGTTAGCCGTGTGGAAGGGATGGCAGGGGGACCTTGGTGCTGGTTTGGGGTGATGCTTCCCCCAGCAAGGAGCACCTGTGCCAGACCCGGATCCACTGGAAACCTGCACACAGTGCAGGGGCTGGGGGGGCTGGGAGGGAGGGGCATTTCACCCCAGTTTAGAGGCTCAAGATCAAACCCTAACAGGAGGCAGGAGACTGAGTTCGATGCTGCAGTGCTGAATGAGGCTCCGGTAGTAAGCAGGGCACAGTGAAGCCTGTTTTGGAGCGGTGGGTGCCCCCCCTGGCCAGGGGGTGGTGAGCACCTGACCCCGGAATGGGAAACACAGGGTGGGGATGCAGGTGAAGGCTCGTTGTAGCTGCAGAAGGAACCTTCAAGCATTGTTTCACCGGGGAAGAATGCAGAGGATCCAGGGACCCTTCGACTGCAAGAGATATGATCCTGCAGGCTGAGGGCAGTGCCCAGGACCTGCTCAAGGGGTTGGAGACCAGTGGAGGGCTGGTGTGGCATGCTGAGAGCCCCTGCTGCCACAGGCTCCCTGCAGGAGGAAGGCATCTTTGGGATTCCCCCCCAGGCCTGGCTCCCTTTGCCCCTTGGCTGCTCAGATGCCTGAACCCCAGCGCCCAGTGGTGCTGGGCTGGGCAGGATGGTGTGGGGCAGGGAACCCTGAGCAGGTGGGCAGGAATGGGGCACCTTTGGGTGCTGTGGGGTAGGGGGTCACCCCTTGGTGTTAGGGACAGTGGCCAGTCTGTGCCCACTCACTGCCACCTCTGTGGGGTCCCACAGTGCAGGGATGGGAGCAGGTGGGGGTGAGCCAGGGATCTCACTTACCCTCTGGATGTGCCCACGTCCCAGGGAGGAGGAGGAGAAAGAAGAGGAGGAGGACGAGGCGAGGGGGCTGCATGGTGCCAGCAGCAAGTGTGCCGGAGCAAGTGTAGCAGGAAGAGGAAGTGGCCATCGGAGCCGTGACTGCACACTTCTCCCCAGGGCTGCTCTGCCTGGGCAGCTCTGGTGGTGCCAGTGTGATGGGGCGGCCCCAGAAGCCAATGAGGCTGGTGCTGAGGTTTTGGGGAGGGCCTGGCCGGGCGTGTTCCCCAGGGGGAGGTTGTGTGGCTGGCAGAGGGCTGGGCTGGGGCACTCTGGTGGGTGGCTGCAAGTGCCAGGGAAATTTGGGTGGCTGCAAAGTTATCCGTCCTGGCTGCAGGGGACATCCCTCCTGGCTGCAGCAGCACCCAGACACCTGAGGAGATGTAGGCTGAGCCCAGCCTGTGGTGGCCTTCACCTCCTCCCATGGTAACCCCCAGGGATTTACTCTGTAAACCCCTGGCAGAGAGTATTGGGTTTACATGGCAAAGTTTTGGTAGCAGGAGGCCTGGAGGGGTGGCTTCTGTGAGAAGATGCCAGAAGCTGCCCTCATGTTCAACAGAGCTAGTTCCAGCCAGGTCCAAGACAGACTCGCCGCTGGCCAAAGCTGAGCCAGTCAGCGATGTTGGTAGTGCTTCTGTGATAACATATTTAAGAAGGGGGAAAAACTGCTGCAC
>NW_009200880.1:3032-5097 GCF_000690835.1 Fulmarus glacialis | reverse complement strand
AGAAGTGAGAATATGTGAGAGAAACAACTATGGAGACACCAAAGTCAATGAAGAAGGAGGAGGAGGAGATACTGCAGGCACTGGAGCAGAGATGGTGCCCGTGCAGCCCGTGGTGAAGGACCACGGTGGAGCAGACACCTACCTGCAGCCCGTGGAGGACCCCACATCGGAGCTGGTATCCGCCTGCAGCCCATGGAGGACCCCACGCCGGAGCAGGCGGATGCACCCAAAGGAGGCTGTGACCCCGTGGGAAGCCCACGCTGGAGCAGGTCTGCTGGCAGGACTTGTGACCCTGTGGGGGACCCACACTGGAGCAGTCTGTTCCTGAAGGACTGCACCCCGTGGGAAGTACTCACGCTGGAGCAGTTTGTGAAGTACTGCAGCCCGTGGGAAGGACCCACGCTGGAGAAGTTCGTGAAGGACTGTCTCCTATGGGTGGGACCCCATGCTGGAGCAGGGTGAGGAGGAAGGAGCGACAGAGACAATGCATAATAAACTGATGGCAATCCCCATTCCCCATCCCCCTGTGCTGCTTGGGAAGAGGTAGAGAAGTCAAGAGTGAAGCTGAGCCCAGGAAGAAGGGAGGGATAGGGGGAAGGTGTTTTTAGATTTGTTCTTATTTGTCATTATCCTACTCTGATTTTGATTGGCAATAAATTAAATTAATTTCCCCAAGCTGAATCTGTTTTGCCCATGACGGTAATTGCCGAGTGATCTCCCTGTCCTTATCTTGACTTACGAGCCTTTTGTCGTGTTTTCTCCCCCGTGTCCAGTTGAGGAGGGGGAGTGATAGAGCAGCTTGGTGGGCACCTGGCAGCCAGCCAAGGTCAACCCACCACACCACCCTTCTTGTGGGCATGTCACTCAAAGACAGAGTCCCCAGAGCCTCAGCATGGCTCTTTCATGGCTGTCAGGCATATTGGGAGGGTGACCGTCCCCCATCCCTCCAGCTTTTGCAGGGGCAGGAGTCAGTCATGGGGGCAGGATTCAGGAGTGGAGGAGATCCTGACCCAAAACTATCCTGGACAGAGGGTGAGATCAGCACTGGAGCCGGAGCGGCTTCGCACCTGCTCAAAACGCCTCCCCGCTTCAAGGGATTGGAGATGTAACTTGGGTCCTCCCTTCCCCTTCTCTCCCCAGCAAAACAGCTCAGATCCCTCCATCTCTCCCTGATTTATGGCCTGCTCTGTCTCCCGTCCCACTCAGCAGCCCCACGCTGGTCTGGCCCCAAGTTGTCACTGCCCTTCTGCCAGGGACAGACACACTGGCCATGGAGACGCCAAGGTGTGGGCGAGGTTGGCAGAGGAATTGCTTCTCCTGACATGCCAAGGGAGATTGGCCAGTGTCCATGAAAGGGGAGAGTGTTCCTGGCCGCAATGTGGGGTCTCTGCAGCATGCTGGGGGGTTTCCTGGCGGGAACTTGTGAGGGGGAAGAAGGGTGAGAGCCACAGGAGCCACGTGCGGTTGGGGAAGTTTGTAGCTGTTTAATGTGGTGGTTTTCCAAAGTAAACCCCTGTTGGTGTTGATGGGTCAGGGATGGGAGACGAGATGAGCAGGGAGAGCTGGCGGCGAGGGAGCTCTCGTTGCTGGGCGGGCAGCCAGGCCTCAAATGATGAATTCCTGGGTCTCCCATGTGGCTTCGTCACCTTTCCTGCAAGGGGGGGCCACTATGAGCCATGCTCGGGGCCGGGGAGTTCATCCCCGCAGAGCTGCTGCTGCTGCAACCCCTAGTCCGACCCATCTGCTCATAAACCTGAGAGCAGACGGTGGGAGGGAGACCCTCACCTGCGCTTCCACCACCAAACCCCCCCAGTAGAGGCTGCAGCCACAAGGAGCAGCACTCCGATGGCGATGCCGACGGTTGGAGCTGCACGGTGGTTTTCTGGGACAGGGAGAGAAGAGGGCGGCCATGTGAGTGTGGCAGCACCAGGCAGGAGCTGCCCCTTGCAGGGCCAGTGGCTGCTACCTGCACCTTGTGCCCCGTCCTCATGGGTGTCACCTACCCCATGGGATGAGGAGGCTGCGGGTGCCCAGGCTGCGGTGGCGCACGCGGCCGGGGTCGGGG
>NW_009200880.1:1541-2855 GCF_000690835.1 Fulmarus glacialis | reverse complement strand
ACACGAGGGCGACGACTGTGGCCACGGGCAGCTCTGGGGGGCGAGAGCCAAGGGGTGGGGAGAGCCCTGGTGGAGCACTGCTTGGCCCCAGTGTGTGGGGGGCTTTGGGGTGGCCGTGCCAGGGTTGGGGTGGTCTCACCTTGTCTCTCCAGATCAGCCCTCCCATACCTACACAGGCTGAGGATGTAGCTCTGGCAGGAGATAGAGAGGATGTGCTCCAGGAGCCCCGTGATGGCCTTCTGGTTGCTGAGGGACTTGTGAACCAGCTCTGCTAGCGGAGATGGGTGTCGGGGCTCCCAGCGCTGCCTCTCCACTTCAAAAGCAACGAGGTCTCTGCCACCCACCCCAATATCCATGAAGCCCCAGCTTGTCCTATTGGGGTGCAGCACACAGCCCACACGGATCTGGACCACCAATGGATCTGCCAAGGGCAGAGAGAGGGAGAGGTCCTGTGAGTGTGTGGGACATGGGTGGCACGAGGCAGGATGTGGCTGGAGGCACGTGCAGGGGTGCAATGGGCAGCGGGGTGCAATGAGCAGCAGGGCATGGGGCCATGCCTCAGGAAGCCCCAGGACACCCCGCAAGCCCTCAGTCCCCTTGGAAGTCCAGAGTGGATACGGGACCAGTTAACATGGGGCGGTTGCTCAAACAGAATGTTGTCCCCCAAAATATTTGCCCCCAGCTTTCTTTTTCCCTGATCTGTGCTGTGTGGGTCCTGCAGCCCCGGTAAATTTGGTCGCAGCTCCCCAGTGTACAGAGGGGTTCCCCTGTGCCAGATGGCAGGAGCCCTGCGGGGTGTTTTCAGTGCACTGCCCTCCCTGCCCCTGCTAGCCATGTGCCCTGTCAGCTGCAGCATTTCTTATTACCCTGGAAAAGGAGATGTTGCACCCTATAAGACCCCACAAATGCACCCCGGTGGGGAGGAGGGCACAGCCAGAACCTGGGAAAAGGGGCTGGGCCTCTGGCTAGTGTTGTCCCCGTACTCACAGTCCAGTTGCACCTGCTGGGCCATTTCGTGCATGTATCGGATC
This sequence comes from Fulmarus glacialis, assembly GCF_000690835.1. Classification (NCBI taxonomy): domain Eukaryota; kingdom Metazoa; phylum Chordata; class Aves; order Procellariiformes; family Procellariidae; genus Fulmarus; species Fulmarus glacialis. The sequence goes on along the minus strand of NW_009200880.1, from coordinate 1,824 downwards.
ATATTGCGCAGACCCATTTTGGAGTGGGACTTGATGTTCTCTGCATCACCCTCAGCTGTGGCCTGGCGGGCCCAGGACCAGTGGAAGTGGATGCTCCAGTTGGCAGGATTCAGCGCAAATATGGGCACGTCCCCCAGGAGAGCCACCCCGGACACCTCGGCAGAGCTGACATTGGCGAAGAGGCTGGTCTGGAGCAGCTGGAAAACTTGCGGCTCTGCTAGGAAAGACGATGGGGATGGAAAGGGCTGCAGGGAAGACATGAGTGGGGGGGGCTGGAGGGGAA
>NW_009200880.1:0-1416 GCF_000690835.1 Fulmarus glacialis | reverse complement strand
ATCTAGTTAAAGGTCCCTGCTCATGGCCTGGAGGTTGGACTAGATGACCTTTAAAGGTCCCTTCCAACCCAAACTATTCTATGATTCTTTGCATTTCACCCCACACCATGGGACCCCCAGCAGCCTGCACCTGTCCCCGCCTGGGCAACCCCCCAGCCATGTCTTTGTTGGACTCCCACCTCCTCGCCCACTCAGGGTTGCTTTCTTGTCTGAACTTCCTCTGCCCCCGCTGCTCTTTTTCCTTCTCTATTTTACTTTCACAGGGTATTTCTCTCCTGTACAGGATTTCAAGCACCTCATCCCCTTCCCTCCCCACCTCCCTCCTGCCCAGTGCCTGCTGTCTGGCTGTGCAGAGTGGATGGCGCGGGACACCTCCGCGCTTGTTTGGGGCGACGCTTCCCGCTTCCCCCAGAAGAAGCACCCGTGCCAGGACCAGGGTGTGCCAGAGACCTGCACATGGCACAGAGGATGCGGAAGATGGAGGAGGGGAAAGGGCATTTCACCCAAGTTTGGGGGCTTCCGGGCATCGGGAGCTCAAGGAGACCAAACCCTGACAGGGGCAGGAGAGTAGCCCAGCCCAGAGATCAATCCGGCATTCCAATGTCTGCTGCAGCCTCCCCGCACCCAGAAATGTGAGGTCTCAAGGGATTGTGGTGAAATGCTCTGTGCAATAGCAGCACCCGAAACAGAAGCCTGAGCTGCAGGTGCAGCTCTTCAACAAACAAGAGACTGCTGGAAGGGGCCCACAGCACCACATGGAGCTGAGACACCCCCCTGCCACCCTCGGGCTCCCTGCAGGAGGAAGGCACCTTTGGGGGAACACCAACACCCCAGGCCTGGCTGGGCACCCCGGCCCCACTTCTGCTTGGGTGCCCCAGCCCCTGTGCTGGAGCCAGTGGGGCATGAAGCCCCGAGCTGGAGGCAGGAACAGAGAGAGTGGGCAGGGAAAGGCACCTTTGGGTGCTGTGCGGTGCGGGGAGGCTTTGATGCTGGGGATCATTGCCCCCATGCAGGAGACAGTGGCCTGGCCCTGCCTCCCCTGAGGAACCTGTGGGGTCCTCTGACAGGGGGGTGAGAGCGGTTGGGGTGAGCCAGGGCTCCCACTTACCCTCTGGGTCTGCCCACATCTCAGGGAGGAGGAGGGCGAGAAAGAGGAAGAGGAGGAGGTGAGGGGGTTGCATGGTGCACGCGGCAAGACCGAAGCAGCAGCAGCAGTGACTGTGGGAGGAGGAAGTACCCCTGGGGTCCCACGCTTCAACCCAGCCCAGCAGTCATGACGGTGGCTCTCCGCCAATGGGACCAGTGCACACACGTCAGGGAGGGCCCCAGAGGTCCCGAGCTGGGGGTTGGGGACAAGTGGGAGGGAGGAAAGCCGAAATAAGGTCTTGAGCACGAAGTGCTGCAACTGGCTGGGGC
>NW_009200879.1:0-9799 GCF_000690835.1 Fulmarus glacialis | reverse complement strand
ATGAAAAGCTGGACATGGGCCAACAACGTATGCTCGCAGCCCAGAAGGCCACCGTACCCTGGGCTGCATCAAAAGAAGCATGGCCAGCAATTTGAGGGAAGTGATTCTGCCTCTCTACTCTGCTCTGGTGAGACCTCACCTGGAGTACTGCATCCAGCTCTGGAACCCTCAGCATAAGAAAGACATAGACCTATTGGAGCGGGTCCGGAGGAGGGCCACGAAAATTATCAGAGGGTTGGAAAGCCTCTGAAGAAAGGCTGATCGACTTGGGGTTATTCAGCCTAGAGAAGAGAAGAGTTCAGGGAGACTTTACTGTAGCCTTTCAGTCCTTAAAGGGGGCTTATAAGAAAGACAGGGACAAACTTTTTGTCAGGGCCTGTTGAGACAGTACAAGGGGTAATCGTCTGAAACTAAAAGAGGGTAGATTTAGACTAGATATAAGGAAGAAATTTTTTACGATGAGGGTGGTGAAACACTGGAACAGGTTGCCCAGAGGCGTGGTAGATGCCCCATCTGTGGCAACATTCAAGGTTGGGTTGGACGGGGCTCTGAGCAGTCTGATCGAGTTGAAGATGTCCCTTCCCATGGCGGGGGGTTTGGACTAACTGACCTTTAAAGGTTCCTTCCAATCCAAACTATTCTATGATTCTATGGCTTTATATGGAATGGAACATCCCTTTGGTCAGTTGGGGTCAACTGTGTCCCCTCCCAACTTCTTGTGCATCTCCAGCCTACTCACTGGTGGGGCAGTGTGAGAAACAGAGAAGGCCTTGACTCTGTGTAAGCACTGTTCAGCAAAAGCTAAATCATCTCTGTGTCATCATCTCTGTTTTGGTCACAAATCCAAAACATAGCACCATAGAAGCTGCTAGGAAGAAAATTAATGCTATCCCAGGCAAAAAAAGTACAATGGGACTTAAAGCCCCTTCGAAACAAAAGGAGACATCTTCTACATTGCTAAGCATGTTCTTCCCTGTTGTATCCCCCCAGTATCATTCTGATGAGCATCAAACACATTTCAGTCCAAAATGTGGTCCTAAGGAGTAGAGAAGGAGGACAATGAGAAGTTTTGGAGATCCATGTGTTGCTGTCACTGGTGTCAGTCAGTGACAAGTTATCAATAAAGTATGAAATCATGTCTCTGAGTAATACTAATAACCTAATTTCACAATTTTATTCATAATCCTTTTAGCTGTAAAGATCTCAAGAAGTAGACAATGATTGTTCATTCTGTAATATATAATGTTTGGTTAGGTCTGTAAGAAAACCTATCAAAAGAAACAAAGCATGGACATTTGACTGTTATTTCTTCTCTCTAACTTGTGTGAATGTTTCTATACGATCGTTAATGCAACGTAAAATATTGGTCATTATTGGCACAAGGTGGGAATATAACTAGTGTATTTCTGGATTTTTCCAGATGTGCAGCTTGTTAGAAAATAAAAAAATGAGTAACAGAGAAAGATAAGAGTTTATTCCCTCATCTTAAAAGGCATCTTGTTTCTGTCTTCAAATAACCAAATCTGCTGAACTACTTTTTTTTATTTTCTTTTCAGTGGATGTGGGAAATCCAAGTTACATGCTAGATATTGAGTATCTAGGGAATATATTAAACAATGTAATATTATACTGATAACCAATCTTCATAGATATCTCTGTAAACAGTCTCCTAAATTAACAAATACGACCTGAGAGATTGATTTTTCTCCCAAGGTTTCTAGGAAATAGGTCACATACTCAAGATTTTAGAGTAGCAAATGCAGCACTAAGTCAGTGACAAGAAGAAAAAAAAAAACAACTTTTACCTTTTTTTCAATAATTTCTTGAAATAAAGGTCAGTGACCCAGATCACAATGCAAGAAAAACCTGTGAAGCCAGCCCTGTTCTATGCCACCGTAACTGTAAAAACAAACAAACAAATAAATAACCAGAGAGTGCTAATTTGTTTCCTTGACCTACCTCTTGTTGAATTCATTTCTTTCTACATTCCGCTTAAAACTTCTGTAACCTAATTTCTGACAATTGTTGAAAAAATAATTTCTCCAATGCAAAATATTTCCTGTATAGTTTTGAACTTTGGAACTGTTTATGATTGCTCTATCCCACCATATTTCCATTAATTTCTATTTTAGTCAAGGTACGTGTATTTAATTCTTAAAGTCTTCATAAGCTGGTCCTTCCAGCAAGTTAAATATTGGTTTTTGTATTGTCTCATCAATATTATCTATATTCTTTGGATAGTAATAAGAACAATATTTCATATATTTATGCATCAAAGCATATAAAAAGCAATTATTATGCCTGTGGGTTATGATGAGCTATAGTACAAATCAGATTAATATAAACATGAATTCCAAATCTGTATTAAAAATAATATGGCTTTTCACTGTTTCTACTAGGAGGCCAGATATAGAACAAAGGAGACAATTTGGGGTGGGGTAATATTCAGGCTGCTTGGTATGGATGACTAGCTTAAGTGTCATGATACCATAACTGTTGCTTTCTGTGCCAAATTTGAAATTATTGATATGTGTTAGCTATCACATCCAAGAATTCAATTAATTTGGGCAAGGGACCATCCAGTTGTGAATTTCAAGTAGCAGCTCTGGACATAATTCTGTCTTTGCAGGAAATGATGGAACCATAGTCTCTGCAGAAGCTAATAATTAACAGCGTTTTCTTCTGAAGGGTGCTGTATCTCTTTTCTCGGAATGGTGTTTACATTTCCTTCTGTCCCATTTTGAGTGTTGAAATTTTCTTAGTTCTATTCCTTTAAAAGAAGACAGACATATATATAAGCATCTCAAAAGGAAGTAGGGAGCAGGAAAAAAGTCTGAGACATACAAAAGTATTAAACTCATTAAAACAAATTCTGTTTAAACTGGGGTTCTGATAGTAAACTGTTACTGGATACCCTTTCTCCAATTTACTTTACAGCCCTTTAATGTAGGATAATGTTCTTCATGACAATATTGATATTCAAATCGGTGCAATGTGTTTTAGGGTAAAATAAGATCAGTGTTTTGAATATTTACCAAAATCTAAATATATTCTAAAGCTTCATCCAGCTATCTTAAGATTTTCTCCAGACAAACAATTTGAATTTACCTTAGTTTTCCTTCACCTCGTAAGAAAATGTGTATTTGTTCCAAAAAAGTTGATTATGTCTGTTATTTCTCTAGAAATATTTGCTCTATCCTTTTACTACATGATTAGACATTATTTAGAAATTATAATTGCCAACGGTTGAGATAAACTTCTAGTGACTCAAAAGGAGGTCATTAATAGACTATAAAGCTAAAAGTTTCTCTTAACTGTTGTACAAAAGATTATGGTTCCTGTATTGGTCTTTGCTCATTCACATAGATGGCAAGCATGATCACACAGAGGAACATTTTAAAAACAAACAAAAAAAAATGTCTTTGTCAGAAGAAAGTGAAGTGACACTTGTCTTCGTATGTGTTGTGGTTTAACCTGGCAGGCAGCCAAATACCACGCAGCCGCTCGCTCACTCCCCCCCACCCCCAGTGGGACGGGGAGAGAATCGGAAGGGTAAGAGTGAGAAAAACTCATGGGTTGAGATAAAGACATTTTAATATAACAGAAAAGGGAAAATAATAACGATAATGATAGACTATACAAAATGAGTGATGCATGATGCAATTGCTCACCACCTGCGCTGACGGATAACCAAGGAGCGATCACTAGTTCCTGGATCATGCCTACCATTCATATGCTGAGCATGATGTCACATGGTATGGAATACCCCGTGGGCCAGCTGGGCTAGCTGTCCTGGCTGTGCTCCCTCCAAACGCGTGTTTTGTTTTGTTTTTTTTTTTTCTTAAGCTGAATGTCCTTGACTAGCCGGGGACTTTGCAAATCAGTCTGTTATCAACATTCTTCTCATACTAAATCCAAAACACAGCACTAGGAAGAAATTTAACTCTATCCCAGCCGAAACCAGGACAGTATGTTACACCTGTAAGGTTCTAAATCATTCATTCTGGGCTATGCCATATACGTTTTGAACTAAATCATATATGCTATATCTGAATTTTACTTCAAGAGGGCAGTCTGCATACTTGAGCATAAAGTTTCATTTGTGGTAAGTTTGCATACATTATGTTCCTTATTTGTATGGAGAAAGTGGTATATAACATGATGGTCATGTCTATTTGCATTATTTTTTGGAATCATGAAACAACAAGTATAACCATAAGGATATTAGACCAGTCAGGATGGGAATGATGGAAGGGCAAGAAATATGTAAGACAGATGTCACTTCATAAATATTTCATTCTATCCTCTAAAAGATGTAATAAAATTGAAGTACCAAATGTTTACAGATGCTACAGTTTCTTTAAATGTTATTGTCTAAAATATAATTTAGACACAAAGGTAGGCAGGAACATGCAAGCAAATAAGGGGACAGTCAGGAGCCTTAGATTTAGTCCTCTCAATATGAATCTGTTTAGTAGCAGTGTTTTCTTGAGAAAATAAACATGAATTTCAAAAGAAATTGGCTTTTGACATTAGATGCTGTCACACAATATAATGCTTGAGAGACAAATAAAGTTTGATGACCAACACATTTGTTCTCTCATCAAGTGGCAAAATATCTAGAATCCCTGTAGTAAAGACTTCATCACTTAAAAAAACTAACAGTATGGGCTCTGTGATTATAAGGTAGTGTCTTCTTTTCTAGTGAAATTAGCAGATTGTGTGAAAGCCAAATGAGTGTAAGAATCTGTGCCCACATTCAAAGTATGTCCAGAATGGGTGATACGCAATATTCCAGAGAATTTGCAATGCACCAATAAGTAGTGCATTTTTTTTTTTTGAGAGCTTGAAATCCTCAACCTCTGAATTTTGTCTAAGGTGGATAAAAAAACCTGACAAGATTATACTGCTTGGAGGAAACTAACGATAAAACTTTGTAGACTAATACCAGTATCACTGATACTATTAGAGTAATTTTAGTGACTTGTGCAGTTACAGCAGTACAGCAGTGTAACTGTCTTACAGAGATGTTGGAATAGGTGTATTCCTTAATCTTAAAAATCTTTGACACATAAACCTCTTCATGAATAGAAATGAAAAGCAAGATTCATTAATAACATCCCAATAACCAAGGATTTAAAAAAAAAAAAAAAAAAAAAAAATCTAGAGGGAAATCTTAGTAAGAGGCTTAATTGTTAATTGTAACATTTAAAAAGGTATGCAGATTTCACATTATGATAATTAAGAGGAAAAGGAACATGACACCATCACTGATACTGCTTTTGCTATCTGACACAGGAAATTTCACAAGAAAGGTCACTACTCTACCAGTGGCTGACAGAATGAAAGGCCTCCAAAATTATACAGTGAGGCGAGAAGAACACTGAGTTACTAGAAGCTTGTCTGACAGACAACTTAAAATAACAGTTTGATGTAAGCAACATGTTCTAAATGTATTAAAGAGGAACTTAAAATAAAAACAAAAAAAAGACAAGTATTTCTGGAAAAAAAAAAAAAAAAAAAGGTCTTATCCAAAAGGAGAGATTATCTTCAAACACATTTTTAAACACTAAACCAACACTTTAACTGATCTGAAAACACAACTATTTTTTAATAATTTCTAAGAAACTTATTTTTGATGCTGGTATAAGGACACTTTTCTCACTTCTTAACATAAATGTATCTATTTTAAGTCATCTTTGATGAAAATCTTGTCTCTACAATAAAAATGCAGGCTGTAACAGTGCAAAAAGTGTACAGACTTGATTAACAAGTGTCATCTTATTTAACAAGGCATTAAACAGATAGCACAAATACCACTTCTTTTACACAAAGCCAATGACTAGTTGTGAATTTTGGCCCTGGTGTATGATTTGTCTAGTTAGAAACTTATCTGTTCATCTTAAAATTGATTGTTTAATTTATATAGAAATGTTAGGTCGTCTACTGTTCTCTCACTGAGTAGGCCCTGAGAAATAATTAAGACAATGCAAAAGTGCCTCCAGGTTCATTATTCAGTTATATGTAACTATTTTGGAGAGCATGGCACACTTATCTGAAGATTGTTTTCTATCTGAAGAGTGTTAGGTTATGTGAGAAAAGCCTTTCTGCACACCACAAAGTAACAGAGAGAGACAATGACAGGTGGAGGAGCCCAAATAATACCCTACTAATAATGGCTACTTCCAAGCCCATCACAGGAGTCATTAGCCCATCAAAGGCCCATCCCCACAAGCCCAAAGGAGCACAGGCGCACAAAGGTAGGCAGGAACATAAATTAAGGGCTCAGAGGAAGGGACATCATGTTCAGGCCATTCCCAGTGCTGTCCCAGGAGACCCTCTGTCCCAGTGTTCAGGCTTGAAACCCATCAAGAAGATAAGCATCTCTCCAGAGCACCTTTTGGACTGAGGGCATTTACTGCCTGGGGTTATAGGGCACATTATGGGATGTAGGGGAAGAGCATTTTGGGATTTCACAAGACTTACTATGGGATGTTTAGGGCAGGAACAAAAGGTGGAGAAAGGGAAGGACACAGATGATTTCAGGAGGAACAAGTGTGGGTACACAGAGAGATAAGGTAGTAAAAAGGGCCAGTCATGCATAAAGAGTTGGCTGGTCAGTATGCTCACCTGGCCATGCACTGTGTGATCTTATGGACAAGCCATTAAGCTTAGAGCTATGTTTACATGAGTATGCTACTGAGTTTTCAGCCTTAATCTCAGGTTCAGGCATGAGGGATAAGCTTAAAAAATGTATATTACTTTTTAGCATTTTCATAGGTACAAAACACATCCATAGGCCCTCTGTCTCAATTTGGAGTTAGTATCAACAACTGTGTAGGTAAAAAGCTACTGTTTACAAGCTCCTAGTTATGGTAACCGTCTAGCAACTAACTGTGGCCGATCATTAAGTTTGTGTTAGAGCAAGACAAAACATGCAAGATTAAGCCATCAAAGCAAGTGATACAAATGACTACTAGTTAGTTTTTCCTGCAGGTGACTAGTTCTGACAGTCAGTTTTCAGTCAGCTGGAAGCTGAGTTTAGACAGGTTAAAGGACCTAAAATTACCTTAAGCTGCCTCTCATTTGCAAGTTTCCAAACAAGAGCAATATGTTAGCACAGCTGAACTATGATGACGCTGTAGCACAAATAATAGAGGGCCAAGTACTACATTTTAACACATTATTGATCTTTATTTCACTTACCCCCACCCCACAGAAAGACCCTGTTGAATTAGTAAATGGTCTCAAAAGTTGTAGGTGTTTTGTACTTATGTACGCATACAGTTCCTACCAAGACCTCTCGTACATAAAATATGTATCAATATTTTTAGGCATTTATACTAACGCAAGTTATTAACATTACATTCTTACCTTTTAATTGTTAGGAAACAATAGTAAAACAGACCAACACTTAGTCATACACCAAGATATGGTAATATATAAGTCACTGTACTGATTTGAGCTCAGTGAATTAACTTCATTATTACAGAATTCCAAATCTGATTAGCATGAACTATTCATCATTGCATTGAAACATTTCACTCTGTTTCTCCACTTTATTTGGGAAACAGAAGAGTTCACTAAATAGAATTTCAAGGTATTACTGTAGTGTAAGTTAAGATACAGGTGAAGATGAAGATAAGGACGACAAAGTCAGAAAGAAAAGAAAAAGAGAAAAAAAAATAAGAAAAAAAAAAATTCTGCACGTTTTTATACAAAATCAGCAAAATAATAAAAGAAGAGTCTGCTTATAGAAATGTTATCGGTTTAAACAATGGATTATTTTTCCTTTTGCACATATAAAATATTTATAATAGATAATTTTGTTTGGGGTTTTTGTTGTTTCGTAGGGTTTTTTTTTAAAGGAATATATCAAGATAAATTGAAATTTACATTTTTTAAGGAAGGTGTTAGTTATTTTTCAAAGAATGGCATGAACTTCTGCGTTGAAAATCAAGATTTTTTTTAATATAGGTGTTTGAGGGAAAACACAGTAGAAAATCTGGTCTTCCATTCCAGTTTCCTAAAGGTATTTTACAGTTTAGATAGTATGCCACTTGCTAGTTGCCTTCAAAGATTTGTATTTTCTGTATTCACATCTATTTTGAATTGATAAAACAGGAATAATCATTTGGCCTGTAGCCCAATGGAATACAACTTATAGTCTGTGGGGGTTTTTGAGGGGTTTGTTAGTTTGGGGTTTTTTTTTGTTTGATTTTTTTTTTTTTTTTTAATAGAAGCAGGTCTGATGAAAACATTAAAAACATCTGTGACATAGGGGTAGGGAATAGGTTTTCGCATATCCCACTTCTCAAAAAAACTTATTAGCTTTTAACCTAAGTGAATCTGGGATTTTAAAATTTGTATGGAACCTGCTAAACAGAACAGAGTGAGTTAAAAAAAAAAAAATAAAAAAAAGCACAAAGTTTCTAATTATCTATCTTGCTTAGCAAATTTTCTGATACAGTTTTAGCCTTTTCTGAAGCATTGCCTAGACAAAATGCAGAGACAAGAACAAGGGGTTTTTCCAGTAGGCACTATGGTTTACCTCCCTTTATTTCTCCACAGCTCTTCAATTTAACCAGTATGTTCTACACTTTGCAACATATCATATGTTCTTTAGGTACTTCACCGCCCCAAACATATGTGATAGAGACCCATTCTCAACTTAGTGTTTTAAAAATCCATTCTGGTTATCTGCAAGGTAGTCTTTGCATTATTTTAAACATTTGTATTAAAAAAACAATCTCAGGATTGTCTAGTGATCATATAATCATTGTCTGACCTGTTGTAGTATCAGCTCTTTGAATGCCATGTATGATATATGTCTCACCAACATATGTAGTTACTGCATAAAAACCATATAATTACTTTGTGTTCACTGAGACTGGAAGAAGCTGTTGTGCAACTTTCAACCTGTAGCTGGAAAAAAATGACAAGGAATCAGGCTGTAATAAGAAGTAGAAAGATAACGCCAAACTGACCCAAAGACAGAGAAGAAAGGGTACCACCACCACAAATATCATACTTCCCGCAGTGAAGAACTGGAGATATTAACAACATTTTTTGGCAACCCACCACCTCTCTAACTGAGGAACACTGGTGTCATCATGGTTAGGACGCCTAGGAACATTAGAAGAGTGAGTATATCACCAAAGAAAAGGGTAAATACTAGTTTTACTCTATTCGAGAGTAATACTTTGTTCTAGAATATTAATTTTCTGTATTAAGTTGTACTGTAAATGTTAGTATTATTGTAACTGGACTCATGATAACTGTTATAATTGTATTAGATTTTTATAATTTTAGCTGATCTAACACTAAATTGCCTCCATGTACAAGGTGTGTTAAATTTTTTGCCTATATAAAGACTATAAGTATACAAGGGACAATGATTTCCGTTGTGAGAAGGCAATAAAAGTAGATAGTTCCACGAACATCTTCTCTGGCCTTCAGTAAGGCCTTTGACGCTGTCTCCCACAGCATTCTCCTAGAGAAGCTGGCGGCTCACGGCTTAGACAGGTACACTCTTTGCTGGGTAAAAAACTGGCTGGATGGCCAAGCCCAGAGAGTTGTGGTGAACGGAGTTAGACCCAGTTGGCGGCCGGTCGCGAGCGGTGTTCCCCTGGGCTCCGTTTTGGGGCCGGTCCTGTTCAATATCTTTATCAACGATCTGGATGAGGGGATCGAGTGCTCCCTCAGTAAGTTTGCAGAAGACACCAAGTTGGGTGGGAGTGTCGATCTGCTTGAGGGAAGGCTCTGCAGACGGACCTTGCCAGGCTGGATCGATGGGCTG
>NW_009200878.1:95937-96189 GCF_000690835.1 Fulmarus glacialis | reverse complement strand
GGGGAGGCCGCTTCTCCCCCGGGGCGGCTCTTTGGGGACTGCCGTGGTCTGGATGCGCCGGGCCGCGCCGTGCACGCAGCGGTGCATGTCACCGCGGCGGGGGCATGGCACGGCGTCAGGCTGGCAGCGAAACAACAGCGACTGCTGCCGTTACTTAGTTGTGTGTTTTTGTATTTAAACCTGGTTATTTTGAGGAGTTGTGAAGATGTGGCTCCCACAGGCGGGGGGGGCGTTTTCCGGGATTCACACGAC
>NW_009200878.1:95021-95839 GCF_000690835.1 Fulmarus glacialis | reverse complement strand
AGCGTTTGCAGGTATTCTCACTCCGCTGGTGTGGTAGGAACACCGGCTTGAATCAACAGTCCTTAACAACGAGCAAAAGGCAATAAATATACGTAAATGTGATCTCGACGGTCCCAGCGATCATTTTCTGTTATTTAGCCTAGCTTACCTTGTTGTAATTACTTTTGGTAAACTGGTATGGACCAGATCTGAAGGGGCAGTGCCATGACAACCCCTCTCTGATTCAGTTGCACTAGTAATGCTTGTCCTTAGCATTAGGATGCTGTATTGGGTTTACAGCTGTGGCAAGGTTTTGGTAGCAGGGGGGCTACAGGGGTGCCTTCTGTGAGAAGATGCCAGAAGCTTCCCCATGTCGGATGGAGCCTGTGCCAGCTGGCTCCAAGACGGACCCACCGCTGGCCAAGGCTGAGCCCATCAGTGATGGTGGTAGCACCTCTGTGATAACGTATTCAAGAAGGGGTAAAAAGTGCTGCGCAACAGCAGCTGGGCGAGAGGAGTGAGAATGTATGAGCGAAACAGCTCTGCAGACACCAAGGTCAGTGGAGAAGGATGGGAGGAGGTGCTGCAGGTGCCAGAGCAGAGATTTTCCTGCAGTCCATGGTGAAGACCATGGAGAGGCAGGCTGTCCTCCTGCAGCCCATGGAGGTTAACGGTGCAGCAGATATCCACCTGTAGCCCATGGAGGAGTGGATGCAGGTGGATGCACTCAAAGGAGGTTGTGACCCTGTGGGAAGCCCATGCTGGAGCAGGCTGCTGGCAGGACCTGTGGAGAGAGGAGCCCACAGTGGAGCAGGGTTGCTGGCAGGGCCCGTAAACCC
>NW_009200878.1:82275-94845 GCF_000690835.1 Fulmarus glacialis | reverse complement strand
GCGTGATCGCAACCCTCATTCCCTGTCCCCCTGCTCTGCTCAGGGGGAAGAGGTAGAGAAGTTGGGAGTGAGTGAAGTTGGCCCCAGAAGGAAAGGAGGGCTGGGGCGGGAGGTGTTTTTAGATTTGTTCTTATTTCTCATTATCCTGCTCTGATTTGATTGGTAATAAAATTAAATTTTAAATTAAAGTAAATTAATTTCCCTGAGTTGAGTCTGTTTTGCCCATGACGATAATTGGTGAGTGACCTCTCCCTGTCCTTATCTTGACCCATGAGCCTTTCATTGTATTTTCTCCCCTTGTCCAGTTGAGGAGGGGGAGTGATAGAGTGGCTTTGTGGGCACCTGGCAGCCAGCCAAGCTCAGCCCACTGCAGATGCTTACCATTCACATTGATTATGTTGGGAAAACAAGCAAGGGTCCTTTTCCTATACCTTGTCTTTTTTTTCTTTACCTTTCATGCACAAGTGTGTGTGTTGGGGGTTTGTTTGTGGTGGATGTTTTTTGTCTGTGTGGTTGATAGCATAGAGTGCCTCTTCAGCAATGAGCATAGGAAAAGTACAGTTTAGGACAAACAAACAAACAAAGATGTCAGGAGAAGTGAGATGTAATTAGTTACAGCTTCACAAGGTAGGCTGCTGATGTACATGGGATAAGTTTTGGGATGTTTCATAGCCAGTGTATGCCTGCTGAGACATCTATTTTGGCAGGGTCCTTTGCAGTATGTTAGGAGAGGACTACTGTAAGAATCTGCAAGATAATTATTCCCTTTCATAGTATTCCTCTACTATTTTTTATTTCTGGAGGCAGGGAAATGAGAAAGAACTGCTCGCGTGGAGCTTGTTTTGGATATGGATGGATTTGTTTCGTGGTGATGCTGTTTCATTTGCAAGGGTTGTATTTTGTATAACACTAATATCTCTGTCAGCTGCAATAAGGAAATAAATTACACAATGCTCTAAGTCGTTTATGTTAAAGAAGATTCTGCTAAGTGTTTTTTTGAGACAGAATGCTGTCCCAAATGTTGTAAGCTGGAATAAAGCTTGTCAGTAGTTTTCAAGGCTGTTGTTGATAGGCTGCAAGGACTCTCGCCAGCTCTCATGAGCCTGGCCATCCTTGTTTTTGTGATAAAAGACAGTGAAAAATAGGAAACACTATTATGCTGTTGCTTTTCCAATTCTTGGGATTATTGTGGAAATTGTGCCATTCCTGGGATGGAGAGAAAGGGGCTGCAAGAAATACTGATGCTTATTCCTATTTATAGAAGGGGCTTGGCATACTGACAAGAGTGGGTGGTAACCATGGTTCTTAAAGGTGACAATGCGGTTGTTCAGAATTTTTTTTTAATTTAATAGAAAGTGGTCTCCAAATTAAAGTAGCTATTTAAACTGAAGAAGGGGAAAAAACACTCACTTCTTTGTTTTATTTCTTTCTTTTCACAGTGTCTGAGTCTTGACCTAATCTTGATAGCTTTCACGTCTTCAGTGCCAAAAACCAAGACACTGGGTTAAGAAAAGGGGTGGTTTGGTTTTTTTTTAACTAACTTCAGATTTAGGTAGTGCTGAGGTTCTGTTTTATAAATCGTACTTGGAATTTTCTACAATGATTTTGACTATCTTTTGGCTCTGCAGTTACTACCAACAGCAGCTGTGCTTTGCCTAAACATGTTCTTCTTACTGTCTTTGTCTTATTATATCATTGCTCTCAGAGTGCAGAAATGATTGTGTGATGTTTCTGTGGAGGTTATTTGCTGTTGGGAAGACTGGAAATGACGCTTTTAGAAGTGGGATATAAATGAATAAATAGTATCATGGGGAGGTGTGCCCAGCTCAAGAATGCGTTTAGCAATTCCTAACCGTTTTCTGATTGAAGTCCTGAACTGCTAAGTTCGGTTGGCCTCCAGATGCCAACATGAATGTTACATGGAAGCGTATCTCTTCAAAGCCTTCTAAGAACAGTAGCCGCTACCCTTTAACTGGGCACTACTTCCTTAAAGTTTACATTTTGATAATTTTAAAATTTGTTAAATGTCGTCTGTGAACTTTTTACCTCTTTTCAGAAGGATGAAATGTTAATGGTACTCTGACAACACTGCCGGTAATCATCTTTCATGGTCTGTTTCTTTGGGGTCGCAAAGCCAGCAGAGAGAAAGCAAGTGTTTCAGATAATGTATAGTCAGAAGAAAGACTTATTTTTGCACAGATGAATTACTATGAAATCATATGCATAGATTAGGAGAACTATAGAATAGCATTTAATGTTTGTATTTTACTAGTGTGAAATAATAGCGTTCAACAGCCTTGTTACGAACAGATACTCTATTAAGTATGTATTTGAGATAAAAAACTTCCTGCTCTTTGTACCTGTGCAAAATCCATGGGGGAAATAGCTAATAAAACAATGTGTTAAAAGTAAGCTTTATTTCTTTTTTCTCTTCATAATACTTAAGCAATAAATGTTTTAGCCTACCTATATTTTGTAGCTTCCAATTCTTTTATGTAATTTCTAAAGAAAGAGAACCCTTCTTGCTTAGTATTAAGCAAGTAGGCAAATCATGCCCACTCAGCAGACTTCTTCGGTATGGACAGAAGTGCTTTGTTGAATGATGATGTCATTGTGATGCTTGAAGTTCTTTTTGTAGTTAAGGGTGGTGGCGTTGGACTTCTTGTCAGGTTTCCAATACTATGTGTTTTCAATGTGCTCTTCAAAAAATGCCATTAGAGTTGGATGCAGTGGACTCCGGCATTTTTCACAATGTTTTGCAATCGCATTGCCATCTAAGCTTTGCAGCAATGTGCAGGGTGGCATCTTTATTTTTGATTCCTCTGGTTCCCAATTTTAAAGCTCAGATCAGATGTTAACTCTAGTTTAATGTGCGTTCATTTATTATATGGACACCTATTGTCTCAAAGTGTGACTAAATCTGTTCTAAAACCACACAAACCCATACTGGCATCATTCTGAGTGCAGCTAGCAGCGTTCTTTTCTCCTAATCTTTCAGAAATGTAATTCACAAGTATATGGAAATATTTTGCTGTTTAATGGCTAGGAATTTATATTTGTTGAAGTGGTTACTATTAATTTTGAGTTTTCCTGCTGTGAATGGTATTTGTTGTGGCATGTGCTGCATTTGCATGTTCCCAGGGTTTAATTCCATCTTTTTGAAAACAAGTGGCAAGATTCTGAATGCATCACACTGATAGCACGTCTTGAAATTGGAGTACTGTGCATGTATATGTTTTCTCAGTGCTTATTGCAAGGGATTACACTTGGGTTTTCAGCAAGTGCTAGGTTTATTTTTTTTTAAGGAAGCCATCCCAAGTGACTGGAGGTGTGTTTACCATAAACTGAAATGTTTGAATATTTGCTGTTGGCTATCAGTTTCACTGGTATGCAACAAGGTAAGCAGAGTTCTGATTTCTCTCCAATTTAGGTTCCTGTGTGCTTGTGGGTGCGTGCATATTCCAACTTACAGAGAAGTTTTTTTTTGTCAAGTGTTCCGCCCCTAACTACAATTCCCATTTACAGTCTCACAGGTGGGTCTTTTGTTTGTTTTACTTCTGGTTTTGTGTGAAATAATTGAAAAAATTTGTGGAGAATTTTGCATTTTAAATCATGTTTTAGAAACTGTGAACTCCTCTTGAGCTGTCCCATTTTCAGGTCAGTGAGATGTACTTAAAATGCTCTCAAGGATAAATGCTCTCAGAATACACGTATGCTGTGCCGTATGGAACTCTGTATTTGCTCCAGCTTTAAGAAATGTCAGTCACCCATTCTTTATGCAAGACCAATGATTATTCAGCATTTCTTTGGTTTAAGCCCATAAAGCAAGGTAGTACAGTAGACTTAGGAGGGGGGAAGAAAATGCTATAATGCTTACATCTGCTGTTAAGTGCCACATAAATCTTGTGTATTTTTCTCTGGCCAATAGCACGCTTTCTTTCCTAGTCCTAATTATATTTTTTGAATCTCTCTTGCAGAGTGAGAGTTAGTGTCATGTGACAGACCGAAAATGTTGGATGACATCAAGAAGCGGTTTGAATTTCCTAATGCAGTTATTCAGTCACAGGTAATTTGTTTTTAAAATCATTAAACAAATGGAATTGTTTGTGGAAACATTTGTTCCAAGGCCTGCTGCCTGTCTGTAAAAAGGTAATAAGGAAGACTTTTTTGTTGGGTTTTTTTTTTTACTCCAAAGACGGAAAACCATAGAAGTAGGCTATTCTTAAGTTGCAAACAGATGCTAATTGCCCTCTCTGTGTAATCCAAGCATTGGACATAATTGCTCATCACTGTAAAGTCTCTCCAGGAAAATCAGAAACTCTGCAGGACTGGAAGATTGAACAGGGGCCAAATGGTTTTTAGTGACTCTGTGATCTTGAGAGAAGCCCGGAGTTACCAGATGTCATGTGTGCGGTCGAAATACTTGACAATACTTTACAACTGTCTTTAGGACTGATCTGTTTTCGTCCTGTGTGATGAGAGCTGATGAACTACTGCAGTCTGGTCTGTTGTAAAGAATAACTATATACAGCTCCACTATGATCAGCAGACCAAACCCTTTGATTTTCAGATCCATGCATTGGCTCCTAATCATGTTCACCTGAAACTTTCTCATGTGCATAAAGTGTTTATCATAGTATTTTTAATGGACAGGAAGGAAGGAAGTAATAGGCTGCGTTTTAAAAATACACCTTCCTTACTTTGGCCGTCTCTCACTTCCGTGTTAAAAATGTATCTCTTCAGCTGTAACTTCCCCATTTTCTTTCTCTTCCTGTTTTGAATTCAGGATGAAATATGTAGCCATTTGTTTGATGGAATAAGTTGATGTAAATGCAGTCCATGCAACCTGGTGTCTCTGCTGCCTTTTCAGTTCAGCTTAGTCTACATTGCTTTACAATAATTAAGTTTGAAACAGAGACACAGAAGTTCCCTTGTGATCAGCTTGGCATTTAGGAGAGGAAGTCGTGTCCCTAAAAGCTAGACTTCATCTAAGGTCTAGCAGGGTCTTGTACTGCAGATGAGTTCAAGTCATTACTAACCTTGATGAGTAGGACTTGGCATCTTTGAACCAGTTCATTTTTCCTCAGTGTCCCCATGGTAAAAGTATTGCTGAAGTGTCTTGGCTTATCATTGCAGCTGCACATCGTTAAGGGCTACTGCTGTGCTTTGGTTGATTTTATGCTGTGCTTTGGTTGTTTTGTTAGTTTTCACTTATATTCTGTGACCCCTGAAAAACATGCTGTAGTCTTCAAACTATCATCAGGCCAGGATTCAACTTCATGACCGATGTCTTCTCTTTCTGGGACCAACCAAGACATCTCTGCAGAGCATGTAACCTACAGACAGGGATCAGCGAAGTGAGGAACTTGAGCATAGTTTTGTAGGTCAAAAAGTTTTACTAGTGAATTCTTGGAATGCAGTGGGCTAATCTACATTTTGACTTTCCTGTATAGCTCACTGCAAAAGCCACTTTCTATTGATAAGCCCCTTTTCCAGTGTAATGGAAGTGTTTTAAGGATGTGGGTGTGAATTAATTTCTGAAGTTGCTTATGAGCAGGAAAAAGAAAAAATGATAGAAGATTCACTTGGTAAGTGCACTAAAAAAGATCTAATCTGCCTAGGGAGCATGTTGCTCTTGCAATGGGGTGGCTGCACAGAAACAGAGATAAATACCTGACTTTGTCCCATTGTTCTCTTTGTTTTCACACGAGTAAGATTCCCAAATAATAAACTGTCTTTTTAAGTCAAATGTGTTAAAGTACATATGCAAACCTTTGAAAGGCATAATCTTTGTAGTCTAGAAAGTGTCATCTTTCCTAGAAATGCGAACTGCTATCTCGGAGTGCTACTGTTTGTCATGTCAGGCCAGCAACTAATATCTAAATGAAGCATAAATAAATCCTGAAAGGAGAAGAAATGTGGAAACATTTAAAATAATCTGTTCCTGTCTTTTTATATGCTAGCAAAACAGAAATGTTACTATTATTTTTTTTTTCTTGCTGGCTTCCTAGTTTAATTTTTCCAAAAGTAAGGATCTGTCCTTACCGTAGAAGAGTAGATGCAGCTGCTGTTCTGGGTACATTGATAATCTGAAACTTTTTTGTACTCTTAGTATGAAAAGATGTCCTTGTGGCTCTCAGGGAAATGATTTTCTGTGTAGCAGTATCAATCATGAAACAAGACAGAGTAAGGCATTAGAGATGAGGCAGAAAACAAAAGCCTGGGTTCAAACACCCTGAAAGCTTTGAAGGTATTTCAGTATTTCAGTCCACATTTATATTTTTAAAGGCAGTTTGAGGAAATCAGACATTCCTTCTATCAAAATAGATAAACCTCAAATGAACAAACGTGCTTTCTTTAGCACTGAAGCCCTCATTCTTTAGAACTGAAGCATTTTTTTTGGAGGACCTTGAAAATCTAAATGTTGCTTGTGATCTCAGCTGCAGAATAGCTTTATGAGGAATACTATTAACTTCAAATGCCTTGTTTAAAGTAAAGCATTTCTGGCAGTAGGTATGCTTGAGGATATGTAAAGTGCTTAAGGTATGATAGTATGTTTATCATCAGTGTTTATCAAAACTTGTGGTGCAAAAATTTGGGCAAGTTGTTTAGATTTGCTGTGTTCCACTTCATCTCTTGCTTCCGCTACCTTATATTATTAAGGATTTAATAATTACCAGTGCTGTTAAGTACACTGAGATCTGTACAGCAGTGGAGCTGTAAATGTCTATTACAGTTGATGCATTAAAATATCTGCAATTTCTGAGTATGTACCTGATTCTAATCTTATAAGAGGTTCTGTACAAAGAGACCCTTGGATCTATGTGGAGCCCTATGGAAATTTGTTTCTTTTCTGCCTCAGGATAACAGTAAATAGTTGTATGCCAGCATTATGGAGATTTTTGGCCCTAAAACATATTTCAGCTTCCATACCAGTAAGTTTGGTATTTCAAATAAAATGATATGATAAAATGATCATATGCAAGAGCAGTGTAAATTCTTCCCAATGGAGAATTGAAAAATAACACTTGATCTGCATGTGGTTTTTATTTCTTTTTCTCTTTTAGGCAGTGGGTCATCTGATTGCTGCAGTACTGAAAGAAAATGTTTCTCCAGAGAAGATCAGGCAGGCGTCTGACCAGGTCTGTGGCATTCTTTCACTTCTGTCTCCTCTCCCATCCACATGTGCTTAAGTTTTTCTATGGTTTGCCATTCCCCATTGTGTAATTTTAATAAATCCTGGAAGTTAAGTAAGGTAGTTACCAATGTGTGTCTGGGAATACAGGTAGAAACAGTAAATTTCTGGGATCAGAAGAGCAGTTTTACTTCCATCAGAAGTCTTAATGGCAGAAGTCTTAATTCTGCAGAATACCAACATTAGCTATGCTCAGTTTAAGAGAGTTTTATTTGAGTTTAATTACGTTACTGCAAGTGAAGTGCCATGTGCTGAGACATTGTCACTTGAGTAGGAAAGTCTTTTACATCACTATAAAAATTTCAAAAAATACGGCATTTCACATACCTTTATTGGTTTTATATTTCATATTAGCTAAGTAGAGCTTTTTTTTTGAGAGAGAGAGCATGGTGCAAAGGCATACTTCGCTCTTTTAGTCGAGTCAAGCTCGCTTCAGTGCAGGTCTGTCTTGCTAACTGAGACAGAAATGCTGGCATTTGCAAGTGTTATAGCAATGTAGGAGAGGTGTTAGTTAGGATTTGCTCCTCTGTTTTTTCTCCCCAAAAGCTGATTTGTACAGAAATGAGCAGAAAATGATTTGTGGCTTTTTTTGTCCCAGTCTGAAGTCTTAAACCTGCCCCCCCAAACTAGCAAACCCAAAACTAAAAAGTGCTGAGTTTTGATGTGAGGGAATGTTGGAAGTGTGTAGTTTCTCTAACAGGGGCTCCTCCACCAGTCCTGATCATAATCATGTTCCCAAATGACATTCTGTTTTGAGCTACAAGCTGACTCTTCCCATTTGGTATTAAACTGAAATGCAGCAACACCTTCTAAAATTGAAGATTGGGCCGCTTAGACATTACAGACTCCCTTTCTATTCAAAGAGCATTTTGCAGTGTTCAGTTGTTTAAAAACGTTCCTTGTTTCTCCATTTGGAAGCTACAAAGTCAACAAACTAACCTGTGAATGCAAATTTAGCATGAAAACAAGCAGCAATTTTGATGGATGCTGCCAAATCTTTGTGCTTACTAGCAAATGGAGACCACTGAGGACTTGATATGGTGAGTAAAGATGACTTACTTCTGGATAGCCCTTTGAATGCCTGCTTCTAGCAGTCTGCACCACACCTTGGTGTAGACATAGCTTGACATAGTTCCTGAGTTATCTCCAATTACACGTTGATCATTTTAAGGAAAGTGAAACTGATGATAGTCTACCTGCATAGGCACAGCTGAAAAATTCGTCTGCCTTACGCTTTTCTCAGAGACTCCTGACCCTACTGAGGGCATAGGCAATAGGGGGCAGGAAAGTATGAACTGTCCTGGGAAAGGCCTTTCTTAGGTGTAGAATCTGTACTCCAGCTTCCTCCTTCTGTTCTCTAAGACTTCAGGAGAAGCTGTTGAGTAGGTTTTTTTTTAAAAGTGTGTTTGAGATGAATGAAGAGAAATCAGTATCAGCTTTCTCATTGCTTGTGTCTCATGCTTTTGACTTCAGACTCCTGCTCTGAACTTGCTTTGGGAGAAGTGCTGCAGTGAGAATGTTGCCGTGCGAACAGCCTGCTCTGAGGGGTTGGTGGCACTTGTTGCAGAGAAACATGCTGAGCTCGACTATGTTCTTCATGGAGCTCTCAACCTAATTCCTTCAGCAAGGTAGTGTTTGGTTGCCTGATTTTGTATCTTTTGTCGGCTGATTATCAGTCATTGCTTTTCCCTTGTAAATACAGGGGAAGAGGAGAGGTTCTGTAAATGGTAGTACCTTTAGATAAGCTGTGGCATTAAGGATTGGCATTGCCTTGCCACTCTGCTGAAGGCTGTTGCTTTCATCTTGGCAGTGTGACAGTGTGGGTCTGACTTAAGAACTCACAGAGTATCCTATGCATATAAGCTGAAATTGTTAGCAGTTCAGACCAATGCTCTGAACTTGGAACTGTCAGAAATCAATAAACTGTCTAGTTTCGTTGCCTCTGTCATGGGGAAGGGGGGAAAAAGTAATGGGAGAGGGAAATAACTTTCTAATCAGTCTGTCCAAATAACTAGTTGCTCAAATAGAGTCACCATAAGACTGTGGGTGGAGATTAGGAATGTGGGGTTTTGTTTCCTTTTCTGCTGAGGAAGACATCACTTTGTGTAACTCTGCAGCTACTACTTCTTAAAAAATTCTGCAAATGTAATGCTTACGTCTCACAATGGTGTTTTGAGGTAGGCTGCCTGTGCAACATACTGACAGAATGCAGTTGTGGGGGGAAAAAGACACTGTGCGTAAAACTTATAAATGGGAAGTTAAATGGTGATTGGGAAGATGTTTCCATTCAAATCTACCAACCTTATAAAGTTCCTTGGGTTATCTTTCTTAGCTGATTTTTGGCAGCTAACTGGATTTCTGCACTAAGCCTTCTCATTCTCTTCCTAGAGAATGCTAGAGTTGTTTTCAGCCAAGCCAGCTAATTGGTGCTACACCTGTGATGTATTGCGGGGGGGACTGGTGGGCTCAGCATAGAGGTTGCAAGAACCATGCTGTTCAAGACATGTCTTTCACACCTTCTGGCCTTCACGTAATCAGTTTTAGGCTGAGGTTTGTCATGGTCAGTCTGAGCCAAAGGTGAGTTTAGGTTTGAGTAAACTAGTGAAATGCTGAAGAAATCAGATATTTTAAAAAAGACTGTTTCTGTCCTTGTGACTTGCTTGTTTATAGCCAGGATCTTGCTGTGATGATGCCGATTCTATGCTGAGTTTACAATAGGTGGTTATGGATCCCTAGGAAAGGTTTTGTAAATGTATTTTTACAATACAATTAATTTCTGCAAACCACTGTCCTCCAAATAACAAAATTTTACTAGTTCAGTTTGGGGTTAAGGGAAGAATCTGCGTTGTTAACGAAGAAGTAAAAGGACCTGTGCTTAGACTATGAGAACCTGAACTTGTGTGGGGTAAAGTGGAGGGAAAGTTTCATTAGCTGTGGCTTGCAGACTAAAAAATTTGAAATTCCTGTTCAGCTAAGGGTTTGTTACAGAATGAGCAGTTTATAAGGAAATGAAATGTTACACAATTTTGTACTTCAGAAAATAAAAAGCGTAAAATGGGATATTTAGGATTGAGTTAACCTTAAAAACAAAGTCAGAGTTACGTATTGAAAGGGCTTGGATCTGCCCCATTTCTACACCATTCTTAGATTTTTTTTGTGTGTGAAACCAACACCCATGACTGATTGCTATAGTGAGTGCTGGCAAATTACCCAGGAAGGTTTTATGTATTTTTGGTGGTTCCTCGCCCCCCTCCCCGCCAGCTGCCACGATTCAAACCACATCCACTATGGATTGCAAAGCAGGGTTTATATACGCTAACCACAGGAAGTCTGTGGGTTTGAAGTGTCTGTAGCCTCAGGAGCTTGATTAAATTGCCAATTTCAGATTGGTTCATTTCAGTGCTGATACTTTTTTTTTTTCTTGACTCTTTTAGAATTGTAGCCTGCTGTTCATCATCCTGTTCCCTGCCAAATTTTCATCCAGGCTTGCTCTGTGGCTTTGCACTGCTGTGTGCGCAGTGTCTCTAAAATAAAGTAAATATGAAATTAGCAGCCAGTGGCAGCCAGCTGAAAGGCACTTGCAACTGCTGCACACCTTTCAGTGCTGAATGGAGTTAGGTGAATGTTTTTTTGGCAAAGACTACTCATGTTGTGTTCTTGCTTTTCTTCCTTCTGTTATGATGAATTTAGCAGGGGTTTAGTGCACCTGGTGGGTTTTATTTTGTCAGGTGTATCAAATCTGCATGCTAGGAGAGTCATTTTGCTTTGTCAGAGGTGAACATCCGGTACTTATCTGAGTTGACTTGTTATGTGGTTCACACTATCTGCTCATTATACAAATGGGAATCTATTCTTCCCTCTCTGGTGCATCATTGTACCATAACTGTCTCTTAGACCCAGTGTTCAGTTTCCTCTGATACCCCAAGAGTTTCAACTTTATGGAACATTATATTTATGTGAGTGCATGTGTATGCATATGAAATAGATTTCTCAGATTTTTTTTCCTACTAGGAAGGAAGAAGGGGGAACAGTAAAAAAGAAAAACAAAAAAAAACCCAGCACCCAATTCTCTTTTTCCTCCCTTATCTTGCCCTGTGTGATAGAAGTAACTTTTTGTCAAGTGACGATATCTTATAATTGTATATTGTGTTAGCTCTTCCTGTTCATTATGTGAATAAAGTGAGGAGTAATTGTTGTTTATTAATGTGAGTGGTAAACTATCAAATAGATTTTTAGGGGATGATGATGCAATTGTATAGCATGTTCTAGATGAAAAGTCAAGAAATCAACCATGACTCTTTTCTTCCCTCTGCTTCTACATTTTCACCTTCTGAAAGTGTGTTTCATTATAGAATCCAGGCTATTTGCTTGAGAAGGGATTGGGTTGGATCTGGCATTGTCTGGTTGGAAAGGTGTGGAAAGCACTTAATTATGAAGAGGAGAGCAAAATTTTGAAAGTTGTCCTTGTAAACTCAGCCAAGCAGTAATAAACTCTAGACTTCTTGAACTCTTCTTTACTGCATGGTCACAGAGCTTTTTTTCCCCCTTGTGGTGGACTCCATTAATTTCATTAGCGTCTCTCCGGGAGAATCTGCAAAATTCTATCAAAATTCCAGAAATACTGTTGTTTCTTGAATTTTCCTGAATGGTAAGTTAAACAACATAGGAGGAGGGAGATGAAGTAGCTGTATGTATCTATTTTGTGTAGTCCTTGGCTCCTGAGGTCAAAAGTCATCACAAACTAGATGTCTCAAGTGTCTTTTCTGACAATGTGATTTCTGTTGCTTTCTCTTGTTAGACAGTGGCATGGCTGAAATTTGTATACCATGCTGGATGTTTACCTGTATACTTGCATTCAGAGAAGAGCTAATTTTTCCGTTTTTAACATGTTAAAAGCACCAGTTTCAGTTAAGCTGGGGACAGCAAATGTACTTGTAAGATATGGTAGAAGCAAACCATCAGAAGTTTTAATTGATACATTAATTATTCTCTGCTGTTTTGCTCATTATGTGAAAAGGAAAACAAAGACATGGGGATGCACAACTTGCCCAAAATTGTGTAGGCAGATGTGAGGAGGTCCTTAAGGAGAACTCAAGGCTTTTTGAGTGTCAGTTTTGTTCCTGGGTTCCTCCTCTTATGGAAGAATAAATTAATGTAACTACATACATGAATTGATACATTAATTATTCTCTGCTGTTTTGCTCATTATGTGAAAAGGAAAACAAAGACATGGGGATGCACAACTTGCCCAAAATTGTGTAGGCAGATGTGAGGAGGTCCTTAAGGAGAACTCAAGGCTTTTTGAGTGTCAGTTTTGTTCCTGGGTTCCTCCTCTTATGGAAGAATAAATTAATGTAACTACATACATGACAGTA
>NW_009200878.1:37724-82247 GCF_000690835.1 Fulmarus glacialis | reverse complement strand
TGTGCATGGTTTAGTAAAAACCATTTGGAAATTACTACAAATTCAAGCTATTCAACTGGGAAAAGATGGAGATAAGGCTGTTTGGAATCTGTACGGAATCAGGTTAGTTTCACATTGATTTTATTTAGATACCATAACAACTTTTTGTCTGATTTCCAGAAAAGACATACATAAAATGTTGATACTGGCTTTCTGTCTATCTGTGTTTTTCCTGTTTGGTTTTTTTTTTTCCTTCACTGTGCAGGTAATCAAGCACTGGCACAGGTTGCCCACAGAGGTTGTGGAATCTCCATCCTTGGAGACACCAAAACCTGACTGCATGTGATCCTGGGCAGCCTTCACTAGCTGGCTCTGCTTGAGCACATGGGTTGAATTAGATGACCTGAGGAGGTCCCTTTCAACCTAAATGATTCTCTGATTCTGTGGGTTTTTTGGTTGAAAGGTTTAAGGAGTTTTATAGTACAGGAGTAAGATAAGCTCAAAAGGGGCAATGGCAACATGAAGGCTGTGTGCGAGAAAGAACGAATAAATACTGGGACTTGTTCAAATACAGTAGCTGCATGATTGCTAATAGTCCTTTTAATAAGTCTTTTATTTTAAGACTGTGGACTACTTCCCTCTCACTTGTTTTTCCTGCTTTATTCCTATTACCAAAGTAAGGTTCCTGAATGCTGTTAAAGTAGTTGCCATGTAAAAATAAATGATTTAAAGATGCATCCAGAGCTACTCATATAAAGCTACTTGCTTGTCACGCAGTAGCAGCCTTCCTAAGGGACATCTTAGTGACTTCGTCCAGCTCTTGTGAAACCATGAGTCAGGGCTGACATTAACAGCCGCTATTGTGTCTTTTCTGGAGAAGGTCCCAGCTCGGTAGATGTCATGAACATTTTTCAAGTTGCTTTTTATGCAGTTAAGAGGTATCATTTTAGCAGGCTGTAGCTATAATGCTTTAAGGATATGAAAGTCACTACTACTTCCCCCCCTTTCTCTCCTTCCCCCCACCGAAAGAAAAATTGCTGGTAACATACAAGGAAGGTGAAATTCAATTGTTCAGAATGGTTTAAAGTAATAGAGAACTGAAGATAAGCAGCAGACTTATACTTAGCCAATACATTTTTTGTTTTTCCTTTTGCTTCCAGTTAGCTTTAATGAAGAGAGATGTCAGGTTGTTTGACTTAGTTTTGAATATCTAGTAGGTCAAGGTCCTGTGATTTTGAGATCTGATTTTTGGTTTCTAGTGTACAGAAAGGCCTGTCTTTATTCAGTGACTTGTTATGTAACAATTTTTGTAGTTGTGTTTTATCAAGTGCCATTAAAACTTAATTTCTGAAAGAAATGAAAGAATGTATACAATAACTCACCAACAGTAGCCCTCTATTACAGTGTACATATATTATGCTGTTAACTATGCAAAAGTATTCCATACAGAAATTATCAATGAAGAATCAAAAAGCACCAGTATGTTCTCAAGTAGTTTGCTATTGTCATCTCTCTTGGGACATTTTAAAACCAGTATTACAGGGTAATAAATAAATTTGGTTTAATGTTAAAGTTAATTCTGGACAACAGAATTACTTTTATAATACTGTTTCTTGGGATGATGTAATATCATGAACCGTTCCTGAAAAGAAATGGGAGAAAATGATGTCTTGTATTTTGGGGGTTTTGTTTGGTGTTGCATTGGGTTTGTCTGGGATGGAGTTAAGCTTTCCCCATAGCAGCCATCATAGTGCTGTGCTTTGCATTTGCAGCCAGAACAGTGTTGATAACACACGGGTGTTTTGCCTACTACTGAGCAGTGCTTTCTCTCCAGCCCACTCCCACCCCTTCAAAGGCCAGTAAGGTGGGGGTGGGCAAGACTTTGGGAGGGACATAGCCAGGACAGCTGACCCAAATTGACCAAAGGGATATTTCGTACCATATGACTTTGTGCTCAGCAATAAAAGCTGAGAGAAAGGAGCCGGGGGCAGGGGACATTCATTATTAAGGCGTTTGTCTTCCGAAGCAACCGCTACACATACTGAAGCCCTATTTCCCAGGAAGTGGATGGACGTTGCCTGCAGTTGGGAAGTAGAGAATAAATATTTTTGTTTTCCTTTGCTTTCATGTACAGCCTTTGCTTTTTTTTATTAAACTGCCTTTATCTCGACCTACAAGTTTTTAATCTCGTTTTCTCCCTGTCCTGCTAAACAGGGGGAGTGGGAGAGCAGCTTGGTGGGCACCTGGCGGCCAGCCAAGGTCAACCCACCACATAGGTTTTCTGATTTCATCTGGGGAAGCTTCTGTAGTTTTAATGCTGGGATTCTCCACTTCCTGTAAGCAAATTAACCTTGGAAGATAGAGAAGGGAATACCTCTGTTCCTACAGAAAGTGGGAAATATTCCTTTTACCCTGGTAAGTTGGTAGAAAACTGCCTCACGTATCACTGAATTTTGGGATTCCTAATTGTTTCCATAAGCTGTGTAAGTACCACCATTTTATTGGGGGGTGGTTTTTTGTTTGGTTTGTTGTTTTTTTTTTAATAACTAGTATTCCAAAGGTGGATAAATACCAAAACAAATATGCTGGGGTTTTTTTAAGGATGTGTGTAAAAAGTGATGTGATTTTTAAATTCACATATGGGATGATCTGCACTTTTTGTTATGAAGTTAGGACCAGCTGTAGCAGAAACAGAAGTAGTCTGCAAGTTGATCTCAGTAGAACTGAGTATTCCCAGTGTATTTATTATCTCTCGTCTGGCATAAAGTTGTCTGTTTCCTATGCATATTAATAAAACTGTCCAGTAACCTAAGCTCAAGCTGAACTGAGTGGGAGGGCAGGGAAGAGGGGTTTTTGAGGAGCGCTTTGTCAGCATTCTCGGTGCAGAGAATGGGTTATGACATGCATGTACAGAACTTTGGCTATAAATTTTTGCTAAAAGCTATTAACTTTTTTTATGAACTAGTATTTTACATTATTCTTAATGATTCACCATGCATGGTTTTTATTGTCTTAAAATTCTGGAGAGCTGCCAACTTTCTGAAATCAAAACTCAGAGCAGGTAGAAAAATGCTTTAAAAATGCCTATTTTATATAGTAAAGTGCTATTCCATCTTTCTGAAAGGGCCAGGGTCACAGCTGCATACATAGAAAAGTATGTTGACTGCAGATGTTGTTTCCTCACACAGAAAAAGCAATCTGTCACTGAATTTGTGCTCCAAATCAGACTGGAGCTCTCTTGTGTTCAGCGATGTAACAAAAAGGTTGAGATTACCTAAAAGTTAAAAATAATTTTTGTTTTATTGTTGCCCCTCACATAAGATTTATCTTTGTTTCCCTAGACACTTAATGTATTTACAGGTGGATAGCTGCTGTGTCTGGTTGTGCATTTTGCTTTATCCTGAACCCACCAGCAATAATTTGGGGTAGTAGCACTGTAATGTCATTTAAAGATGTGTGTTTTACAGTGCTGTGCTAGCAATTCTTAAGTTAGTGTTGACGATAAATTGCATCTACACACCTCATTTTTCCTACCGCTAATAGCGTTATTAAATGGAACTTTTTTGGGCTGTGCATTTTGGTGTTTCATTATTAATCAATGTTCCCTATGGAGCTTAGCTGATTTTTTTTCATCATCCAGTTCAGTGCAGTTATATTAGTTTCAGAACACACAATCTGTCATAAAAGGCTTGCTTTTTTTCTGGATAGTAAGCCATTTTAACTTTAGGCTTGATGGGTTACGTGCTGACTTTATGAAGGTTCCACTGTCTTCAGTGTCATAGCAGCACTTAGATGACTGGAGACATACTCTTCTCATTAGGAGAGGTAATTAATTCTTAAAATATGACAAAGATATTGAAATAAGCAGCTGCTATAACTCTGTATGTCTATACAGGGCTATGCACTTTCAAGGTCCCGGTACGGTATGTGAACAGTATTTCTAGTTGCTGCCTGATAAATGATCCCGTCTATGATCTTGCTGGGTTCAAGTACTAGACAGGCAACAAGTTTCTTGCCTCTTGCATGCTGTCATCTTGGAAAGTTGCAATGAGGCAATTACCTTAGCTTTTCTAGTCTTCGTACACAGATTGTAAAAGACTCTGTAACTTTAGTAAAATGTTTACAGAATCGAGGAAGGTGGACCTATGAAGACCATGTATTTAAGTTAACAAATTTTACAGAAATTGATGTGGGAAGTGCCAGGCTTCTAGCCCCAAATATGAAGGCGAGACCTGTAATATATAATACTTAGTATCTGTTTTCTGAACATGCTTCAAGTAGTCCATCACATCAGCCAGCTTTCTGAAAGTCCTTGTGTCTTCAAATTATATATTTGCCTGAACAGAAACACACCTTTTTGGAAGAAAAATTGTTTGAGGAGCAGAGAGAGAACCCAGCATAAAACAACAAACAAACCAAACCCTTCCCTCCTCCCCAGCCCCCCAAAAAACTACCTTCTGAGCTTGATAAACTGTTCCAGTGACTGATTCTTCCTCAGTGAAAATACATTCTCTTTTTTTTAGTCTGAATTTGTCACTTTCAGTTACCAACCTCTGATTCTTGTATGCTAGCTTGAAATTTCTTGCTGTATGACTTTTCTGTTCTCAATGAAGGTACTTAGGCTGCAATGACACTATCCCTTAATCTAATCCTTGTTACCTTGTGCTTACACCAAGAGATGTGTTTTTGCAGGTCTTCATGAGACAGCCATAAGAATAATTAAACTTCTCCAGATTTTTAATAACTGACTTGAAAGATGGGCACCAGAATAGGAGCATAGCCTGTAGATTGAGGGCAATGATTATGCTTTTTCCTTGGCACTTACCAGACGGTATCTGGAGTACCATGTCCAGGTTTGGGACCCCCAGTAGAAGAAAGAAGTGATAAACTGGAGCAAGTTTAGTGGAGGGCCTCTAGGATGGTCATAGGGCTGAAGCACATGCTGTTCGCTGAGGGAATTAGGCACATTTAGGCTGGAGGAGAGACCACCTGGAGCAGACCTAACAGCTGCCTTCCCCAGGGCTGAAGAATATATAGAATAGAATAGGCTATTTTAGTTGGAAGGGACCTGCAACGATCATCTAGTCCAACTGCTTGACCACTCCAGGGCTGACCAGAAGTTAAAGCCTGTTAATGCCTGAGGGCATTGTCCGCGTGCCGCTTGAACACTGACAGGCATGGCGCATCGGCCACCTCTCCAAGGAGCCTGTTCCAGTGTTTGACCACCCTTTCGGTAAAGAAATGGTTCCTAATGTCCAGTCTAGACCTCCCCTAGCGCAGCTTTGAGCCACGCCCACATGTCCTGTCGCTAGATCCCAGGGAGAAGAGATCAGCACCTCCTTCTCCACTTCCCCTCCTCAGGAAGCTGCAGAGAGCAATGAGGTCACCCCCCAGCCTCCTGTTCTCCAAACTCGACAAACCCAGAGTCCTCAGGCACTCCTCATAGAACATGCCTTCCGGCCCTTTCACCGGCTTTGTTGCCCTCCTTGGGACACATTCAAGTGCCTTAACATCCTTCTTAAATCGTGGGGCCCAGAGCTGCACACAGTACTCAAGGTGAGGCCGCACAGCGCTAAATACAGCGGGATAATCACCTCTTGACCGGCTCCCTATACTGTGTTTGATGCACCCCAGGATGCCGGTTGCCCTCCTGGCTGCCAGGGCACACTGCTGACTCGTGTTGAGCTTAATGTCAACCAGCACCCCCAGATCCCTTTCTGCAGGGCCACTCCTCTCCCAGTTTGTACTTGTGCCCAGCGTTACTCCGTCCTAGGTACAGGATTTGACATTTCAACATGTTAAATTTCATCCCATTAATCATAGCCCAATGCTCCAATCTATCCAGATCCCTCTGCAAGTCCTCTTGTCCCTTGAAAGAGTCAGTTTGGTATCATCAGCAATCTTGCTGATGGTGCATTCAACTCTTGCTTCCAGATTGTTGATAAATATATTGAACCCTATTCTGGCCCTAGAATTGAGCCCTGATGAACACCGCTGGTGACTGGTTGCCAGACTAATGTAGCCCCATTCACTATAGCCCTTTGAGCTCTGCCCTTCAGCCAGTTCTTCACCCAGCGCACTGTGCACCTGCTCATGTCACAGTTGGACTACTTGTCCAGAAGGATGCTCTGAGGGACAGTATCAAAAGCCCTACTAAAATCCAGAAAAGCTGCATCCACCGCCTTCCCTTCACCCACTATAGGTGGGTGACCTTATCACAGAAGGATATCAAATTAGTTAGACAGGGCTTTCCCTGTGTGAGCCCATGTTGACTGTGCCTGATGATTGCACTGTCCTTGAAATGCCTTTCAGTAGCACCCAGTAGGATTTTCCCCATAATTTTCCCAGGCACTAAGGTTAGACTAACAGGTCTGTAGTTTCCTGGGTCCTCCCTCATGCCCTTCTGGCAGATTGGAATAACGTTGCCTACCTTCCAGTCAACAGGGACCTCCCAAGATCTTTAGTAGTTTAAGAAGAAGAAAGATTACCAAGAATGTAGAGCCTTGGTTCTTGATGGAAGAACAATGGGCGATGAGCGTAAGTTTAAAGCCAGGAGTTTCTGAGTGAATATAACGAAAAATGTTTCACTATGAGCACTGGAGCAGATTGCGCAGAGAGCTGAGGTAAATTTTCTCTACGCTGAATACAACACTGAAGTAAGATGGCACCTGCACCTCTTGGAATTATCCCAGTCATAGGCTGCAGAAGACTTCGGCATCGAGATTGAAATCTACTGCGACCTGCTGCTTCCCCCCTCCCCCCTTTTTTTTCCCCCTATACCCATTAGGCAGTGGTACTTACGCAGCTTTTCAGAGTGATTTTTGGCAATTCCAAATCGAATCTCATCTAATGTTCTATTTGTTAGAACATGGATCAGTAGGTGTGCAAAACTATTTGCTTTCATGCTGCTGAGTGGTTTGGACGCAGCTTGTTATATTTTTGGTTCATGTGATTTTTCTAAATGCTAAGACAGCTTAAAAGCTGTTCAGTTAATCCAAACAGAAGGTTAAATATCTGCTCCTGAAAAGCTTGTCCAGCTACTTTTTTTTAAATCTTCTTCCTGAGTGTGTGTATAATCTCATTATCTTAGCACGAGATTGCCTCCAAATTTAACTTGCTTTTTTTTAACAGAGTAAGCTGAAAGCTCCTAGTTATTCTTTTATAAAGATTTAAATACAGTATGTTAAATTTCCCCTCTTTTAATCGTCATTAAAGAGGTGCCAGGCATAAGATGTCAGGTTCTATTGCTAAATTTCCTATTGTCTTTAGGTACAATAGCCTTGTAATTGCTCTGAGTTCCATTAGCCCATATGGGTGGTGATTTTCCTTGATTTTATTGCTCAGACACTATTTGTGGTTTTTCAGTTTATTACTGATTTTGTAATTATTTCCACTAGGTTACCTTACTAAGAATGTTTACTTCCTCGTATTTATATATTATGACAATAAATTAGCGTTATTTGCCATATTCATGGCAAATGTTTATGGCAAATAGATTTTTAAGATAGATTTGTGGTCATGCTTCCAAGTCTTGGTAGTGTACAGGCTCTAATGTGTCTGTATATGGAGATGACTTAGCAACAGTTTTCTTTATCTGACTTTATTGCATTCCTGTGGATTTTTGCTGTTTTCTTAAAGGCACGGTTGTCTTCATGTCTAAATAGAAAATTACCTGAATCTGGTTTAACCTTCTTGCTGATAAGTTATATTCTAAATATTCTCTTGATTTAGACTAACTGCCTCTGGGCTGATGTCCTGAGCACTGCAGTTAAGTCTCTCTCAATAAATACAAGCTTTTTCTTGATGCCTAAAAGGATATTAACAATACTTTTTGCTTTGTGAATATCCTTCCATGGTAAGAAGTGCTTTGTTAGTCAGAGCAAATTTCCTACATACTCCCACCTTAAGATGCAATGTAGTTTAAAGCTTTTGAAGAGAAGCAGTTGACCGAAACTTATTTTCTCTTCAGATATCTCAGAGTTCTTATTGAGATTGTTTTGTAGCATGTAAGGACACTGCAATTATTTGCTGTTACCTGAACTACACAGCTGCAGAGTTCAGTGGGTCATATTGTCATATTTGACTGTTGTCTTCTATTGAAGTAGATATTTGCAGTTTCCTTGGTTATTAGCTTTATTCTGACCACATTGCGAAGAAAACAAGAGGCATTAGGCATGTATGATAGTCTGTAACCAGCTTTCGTAACTTGATGGGCTTCTCGTTCAGCTAATGGCGGATATTACTCTCTGATTATCCTCAAAACTAATCAGTAGCCCAAAATTCAAACAATGTTAACATTGAGAATGTAAAAATAACATAATAAGGAGCACTCTTTTGGTTTAAGGATATGTCTGCTACATGATGTTTTTTCAGAAATAGTACCTTACTAGGCATAGCATAACTCTAAACGTTCCTGTTTATAGCAGGTGAGTATTACCTCTTTAGCTCACTTAAGGGAAGCCTTAATACACCATCACATTATGCAATTCAAATTTGCAATGTAATGGAAAAAATTAGATACATTTTTAATTCTTCTATGGGATTCTTGCAGATCTCATTCACTTCACATGGAGCTGGGTTTGCTTGGTGCTGCTCAAGATGAAGCCTGTGTTGTAGCACAATGCTATTGAACACGAGTATGTCTCAATTAATGTTGTCTTCTGTAATAAAAAGACTACTTCAGATCTTGGGCTTTCTGCTCTTCACAGGCTTTTAAAACAACAATAATAAACAAACCAAATACCGTTATAAATCCTTTCTAAAAGGCTTATTTGACTATATCACTCACTGTAGTAAAATTAACAGGATATCAAGAAAACTAACAGTTTCTTCACCGGAGTGTTCCATATCAGCTATCCTTTAAGTGAGACAGCTCCCATGCATGTAAGTCAGTTGGCCTGTAAACACTTGCAAGGAGCCTTAATGTTATGTTAGAGCTGTGTGTGAGATGTGGGTGGGTGTGCTGTCCTCATCTCTTTTTTTTTTTTTTTTTTTTTTTTAATTCTTTCTCACTATTTTATTTAAAAGGTGCGGTAAGTGTCTGAAACTGAGGCAGTCTTTCTTGAGATGTACCACGTAAATTGGTGGGTCTCAAATCATCTAGCGCTGTATAGGTAAAACTGACTGACAGTCTCTCTGGTGTTTAGCACAGGTTTGTTGGACGTGAACAGGAAAGATGGTTAACCAAATTGAAGGTGGTGGTCTGTAGCATCTGCAGTTCCTAGATTTGTGTACCTCTCTGTATGGCCACCAGCCTCGTATGGTGTGCATGCATTTGTTGCCTTTCCACTTATTCGTATAGCCCTGCGCTTTCGTGTGTCTAGCAGATCTGTGGGAATCAGTAAGACTCTTCTCTTCCAACTTTTCTCTCTTGTTATTAGGAAAGTTGTTTCTGCTCTGAGAGCAGGGAAGTATCTGATTGTCTGTTAAGCCCAGAGAAGAATCTACACTACTCTGCTTGTAGCTGGCTGAAACAGGAAAGGGAACTGGGGGAAATAAGGACACTTAGCAGGCAGGTGGGAGTAAGGGGGCCAGTCACAGCAAGGACAGTGGGTAAACTCCAGAAGGAGGTGATGCAGGTAGTGATGAACCTGCCTTCGCATCACCAGTTGTTTCCAATTCCCCACTTCTCCAGGAAATTCAATATTCAGACTCTCAGATTCTGTTTTCCTTTCGTACGCTAATTTACTCTAGTCAAATGACTTTCGTTTTGCTTCTGACAGAACAAATCACATACTTCAGGCTTCCCTCCTGCCCAGCTTTTCCTCCATCTGCTACTGTACAGGTGTAGTCACTGATGCGAGTGTCACACTTCTAGGTGGTGTAGATAGCCTTCAGTCATTGACTTTGGCGGTGACGAAGGTGTTGATGATAGATTAATCTGAGAAGAACAGGTGACTACTAGGCCTCAGTGACCCTTTCAAATGCAACCATTGTCAGAGGGCTGGCAGTAAAGTGGAGGTCTCTAGGTTAGTGGTATGGCCAGCCTTTTTTCCTTTCCTGCTTCTTTCACCACCTAAAAAAAAAAAAGGAAAAAATAAATATGTTGGGAGCAGATTTAAAATAGTGCATGGGATGATGGTCACCTCAATTTGTCTCAGGTGCTGAAGGTTTGTACTTATGCTTGAAATACTGGACTGATGTGTGACGTGTGGTTCAAATCTTTCTGTGGGTATTACTGGGAACCTGCTAGACCCTAATGCTGCTACCAATGACTCAAATCAGGCCACACATTCGAACAGTGATCCTTAGACATTTATTGAAAAAAAAGAAAAATCAGACCAAGATTTTTCGAATAGAGATTTTGTTTTAATCTTGTTTCCTGAAGTTCCTATAAAATGTGCTCTTTTGACAGTGTAGCAGTCTTGGCAAAGCTGGTAAAGGGAGTTGGTAACACCAGGTGGTTAAATTGTCTATTTCTACAGCTGCTTTTATTTTGAAGATCATTATTTTGCACACTCGCTTTCTGCATTATAGATCCACATGTGATTTCTTTGTGTTTCAGGAACACTCCTCAGCCATTAATCAGTGTCCTTGAAAACAGACCTGATTGCTGGCCAGTTCTACTGCAGCAGATAACAGTATTTTTCCATCAGTGTCCAGAGAGGTAAATTAATGAATAATTAAAATGTAGATAACTGAATCGTATCAGTGTAACTTTTTTCTTGAAGGCAGCTGCAATGAGCAGTAAGAATTCTGTCTTTTGAAAAAGACAATTATAAAATGTAATGACTCCATTTAAAGGTTAAAAATAGAATATTAATAAAATACTAGAATAATCCATCAAAAATCGATTGTTATAGTTTTTTTCCTCAGTCTTTTGTGTTGATATAATTTTCGTGGATGAGGAAAAATTCCAAAATTGATAGCAGCTTTGGAAATTTTTTTAAAAATAAGTAATTTTGATTATTTGCTTTGTCAAGATTTTGACTGCTTAGTCTTTTAAAAAAGATGACTAGTATAACTCATCTATACAAAATCGTGGGATGATAAAGGGAAAGCACAGGTGATTATATCTCATGGTAAAGGATAAGGTCTTTAAAAATGATGTATGCTTCTCGATTTAAAAAAAAAAGAAAAAATCAGTGGCACAGCCTTATTATAAAATATCTTCAACAATGACCAAGTATCCAAGCTACCAACAACTTCAACATTTCTTCACGCTTACCTCCAAGGAACATGTCCAATAAAGCTTCAGTGTAAGATACCAAATGCTGTAGCAGCCTTAAAACCAAATGTTTTCTGTGATTTTACACCTATATGTATGCTTTTCAGAAAAAAAGTATCTCTTCTGTTTCCTGCAAGACTCGTACACATCCAACAGAGTAATAGTACAGTGAAATTGACTTCTGTATTCTGTTTCTCTGAGTAAACAAATAAGTTTATTAATCTTTTAAATTTCTGGTGGGCCTAGATGACATGATCAACAGTAAGACTTTCAAGCAAAAGTGTGTTTTGTTCAACTTAATTGATCAGAGTATTTTTAAAATACTGTTTGCAGACTTGTTCTACCACTCAGCCGCTAAATCTGGGACTCGTGAAGAATCCTGTCAGGTGTCTGAATGATGGAATGAACTGCAGATTTTTTGCTGGTGGCTTGTTTTGAATTAAAACATGAGTTGTTTTTCCTGAAAAGGAAAATATCTTAAACTTCCTTTGCTGCTTTTTGGGCAAAGGTTTTTGCGGAATAAAGTTCTAGACTAAGCATGTAGAATCATCGAATCGTTTAGGTTGGAAAAGACCCTTAAGAACATTGAGTCCAACCATTAACGTAACATTACCAAGTCCACCACTAACCATGTCCCTAAGCACAAAGTCAACAAGCGCCACATATGTTGATGTAGATCTATTACTGAGTTCTTTGTAAAGCTCTGCATCAGGGCTGAGTCTTGTTTAAAACTTACTTTTAATTTTGATTCCCTGTATATTTGTTAATGTATTGATCATTAGCTTTATTTGATTGTTTTAATAATGTCAAGAACAGCTGGTATTCCTAACATGGTCAAGCCAAAAGAATTGTTCTGTGATAAATTTTTTACTGGGAAGCCATCTTGGTTAAAGCAGTTCCTGTTTCATGTAATTATTTAAGACCATTGGGCAAAAACTGGCATGGAGTGGATGGTTCTTTTTAATTGAAATTAGGTTTTATGTGTTTTAAAAAGATATTTCTGAATATCTCTGAGCATTTCTGCCCAAATGCTACTTCAGAATGGCACACTAGTTTCTCATGACATTTAGCAAAGAAAGTCACTTTCTTGAATTATGAGAAAAACAAAAGAATAAAATTAAGAGTGTCATAATCTGCAAGTACATATTGAGTAGTATTCATGCTTAAATACTGAGTCTTCTCACAATTGCGCTTCATTGTATGGTTGCTGTGTAAGGTCTCATGACAGTACTTTGTGCTAATGAGTCAAAGGTTTTTGGTGAGATTTAGTAATGCCTTTCGTAACACCTTTCTGTTAATTGCATCGTGTAAATTATTGCAGGGAATGTCACATTGCTTGGGTTTTCTTTGTCGTTTGTTAAGGTTTCGGTAGAAAGCAGTCTTGGCAAACTTATTTCTTGAACTGCAGGGCACAGAGTTCATGTGTTGGCATAATGGCTCCATTTCTGAGATACCTGTATTGCGAACCATCTCAGTTACGGGAATATGCTGAACTGCGAATGGGTTTACTTAAGATCTTACTTCAGCCTCATGGTCCAAAGCACAAAGAAGCACCCTCTGTGCTGGAATGCCAGATTCTTCAACTTCTGTGTGATATGATTCCACACCTTCAGGTACAGTTGTTGCCTGATCCCACCTTTTACAAATAAATGCTATCAAAGCAATCATAGCATTATTATTATTGCCTTTCAAGTGTGCAAATATAGCATTCTCTTCCATTTCCTATAGATCTGATTTGTTGGTAGTACAGAAATCTAACAAACTGGGTCTTTCTTGTAGAAGGTAAAACTTTCTAATTGTACAAATCTGATACACCTGGTAAGATGTAAATTGAAACAAATGTTTACCATAATTGCTTGCCACTGGTTGCCTCAGTAAAGATACAGTAAACTTGTAGAGATGCTGTAAGAGAGAGGGAATGTTGTTAGATGGTAAGATATTGTCAAAACCATGCAATTTTTAACTTAACATGGCTAATATTAAAATGAAACAAACTATATGAGAAGCATGATTAAAGCACTCCTAAATATTCCTTCCTTGCTCTTCGTAACAGAGGGATTAATGCACCTGAAGACAAAACTTAATCTATCTGGAATATGCTGAAGTTTTTGAATGTACTTTTAAGTTGCTCAGTGATACTTGCTAGGAGCTAGGGATTTAATCTTTCTGTCTCCTAGGGGTTAGGGTGTCGGGTGCTGTTAAGGTTAATAGCTCTGCTTTGCCTCGTGCTTTATTGTGACATTGGTTAAGCTTTTTTGTACCTATGTACCTTTTCCTTCCTCTTTAATATTAGAGCAACATCTTTAGTTTCAAATATATTCAGTCAAACACGAGGTGCTGTGCTATTATTGCCATAGAGAAAGGGTTTGATAATATTGATAATGTAAAGCTAAATAGGCTTGATATGAGGATATTTGGTAGCATCTTCCTCCTGAGGAATTTTACTAGTAAAGTCAACTTTCTACTGGTAGCTACTTTTCCCAGTCTTTTGGACGAATAATAACTTGTATTATACACATTTGTCTTGGTTCAGGTCTACTCTTTGTGATGACAGGTAGATGCTGACTTTTTATAGTCACGGGGACATTTCTGATTTTGTCTTGATTCTACCTGACCTTCAGTATAACATTGTGTCCTGAATGTATGATCAAGCATTTGACTCGGTAACATTTAGCCATAACAATGGCACTGAAGAAGACTTATAAAATTAGTTTGAATCTTTCTTTCCTTCATGCTTGTTGGCAATTCTTTTTTTTTATTAGAAATGTGTAACATTTTTTTAAACTCAGATTAATACTTGCATGTTTTTGTCTTGCCTGAGATACAACTTTCACAATGGAAAGGGAAATACTTCCTTCAAGAACCCTGTTTGATGGACTGTTTTATAACCTGTTATTCCTTCTCCTGTTTTCTTGGA
The DNA here is from genome assembly GCF_000690835.1 of Fulmarus glacialis. Taxonomy (NCBI): domain Eukaryota; kingdom Metazoa; phylum Chordata; class Aves; order Procellariiformes; family Procellariidae; genus Fulmarus; species Fulmarus glacialis. Next base: position 68,184 of record NW_009200878.1, on the reverse strand, counting down.
AGCTCAGGTTCTTCTTGGCCTTCCTTTAAGCTTAGCCTTATTTAATCCTCTGTATAGTATAAATGCTGAAATGCCTCCTGGTCATTTTGTCTGACAGTATCAACCAAGCGGTCAAAAGTACAGCTCGTCACTTGCAGACTTTACTGCTGAAAAATCCAGTGGACATGAGGCTTCTGATTAGAGCAGATTAGTCCCTTGGAACAAATTCTGTGAATAAAGATGGGGATGTTACCCTTAATGCTGGCTCCAGAGCTTGGATTGGAACAGCTGGGTTTGTCTGGAACTAGAATTTTCAAGAGCAGAAATGCTGTCATCTAACACATTAGGATTTTGAGGCAACCTGCTTCTTGAAACCTCTTCACTTGGCTTCCAAGTATGGAAATACTGCTTTTGGGTATCACACTTCAGCTTTTCATTTTTGTAGTAGGTAGATTATGTGGTGCTGTAGAAGCAGATAACACCACTGCCTTTCTCTTTTGAGACGTGTTCAAATCTTGGTTACATTACAGAGGAAATACCCCAGAGCAGAATGTTTCCATACAAGAATATTTACCTGCTATATGAAATCCCCACATCATTTGTTTTATGTTGCTGAGAGAACCCGGAGAGCTGAATTAATGTGCTATTGCTTTTGAGGAAAAAGGGATTTTTCTCATCAGCTACCAAGAAATCTTTTTATACTTTCACATGTTTCTAATTTTACTTCAAAACATTAAATAGCAGTTCATGTATGGTTTTTGCAGGGAAGTTGGATAAGAGATTCCTGGGTTTAGTTTGTAAATGTATTTCTTCAAAGTCTTAGTAATATTTGCGATGGAAACATTGCAGAGCTAATAGAACTAATTCTAAACTTGGGGAATTCTGTGTGGATAGGGAAGGGGAACTAAACCAGAATGTGTTTTGGTTTTGTTTTGTTTTTTAACTACCTCTCTACAGCTTAAAGACTTACTGCAAGTTACAGAAGCCTTGTTTTTTCTGAAAGAGCTATTCCTCAGCCTACTGCGCTATCCTGTGTTTTGGAAAGTTCAGTTATCCCAGTTTTGTCTGCAACTGTTATGCTTCTGTGAAGTGTGTTTAAATGTAACAGGAGAATGCTCATCTTTGATCTCCTTAATAGAGGACAACTTTGAGTTCTTAAAAGAGGTAAGAGTTCATGGGGGAAAAAAATAAAATAGTTGTATTAAATTTCAAGAGTGTCATGTTTAAGGCAGTATTTAGAGACATTGATACATGGCATTCATCTGCAAGTGACCAGTGTTGTTTCAAAAGCTTGAAATTTTTTTTTTTCTTGGTTGAAGACCTTCAGAAGGCAAAAACTTAACTGGTTCTGTATATATCCGTTAACCTTTTAGTATGGGAGTTGGTTTAAATTGGGCTAAAATGTTTTGGACAAAGTAAAAAATTAAAATGTTGTAGTTATTCAGTTAAAATGCTGTTTTTACAGTATTCATATTCTTCATTGCATGTGCTGTGTCACTGTGTCACCATGATTCATGAAGAAACTCCTTACAGTTTTGGTTGTTGTCCATTTGTACTGTTTAATGCCACTGAAAAACAAAGAAGACTTGAACCTCTTTCTTTTTTCCCTTGTAGGTATTTCCAGTGGAACAGTGTATAATTGGACTAGCGCTTCTACTGCTGCAAGCGCCAGAAAGTCAGCAAAAGTCTGTCTTGAGCCTAGGTAAAGCTCTTCTTGTGAAAGAGGAATCCACATTCTTAAGACTGTGTGTTTGTTTCTTCGTGTTTATGAAAATAAGCACTGCATTTCCCTGAAGTTGGGTTGGGCGGTGAAATGTTTTTTTATAAGCAGGATTTTTCCTGAATTTAAAAAGTAACATTTGATCTAATGGCAATAAAGATAAATTTTCCTACTACACTGACTTTTTTCATGGATGTTACTGTATTCTAAGCTCCCTGCTGTCTTGGAGCTTATCTGTTTCATTTTTGAGTCAACAACAGGATATTCTCAGCTGAGATTCATGCATCCTGAATGGTTTCTTTTGACATATGTTAAGAGAGCAGGCATGACAGTCATGGCAATGTTTGGCTGAGCTTTCAACTTAACAGTTTTGATTAGTGGAGTTTTTCTAGTAAAAGCGAAGGACTGTGCTACATTCCATTATTGTATTTCTTGCTGCCATCAGGTACTTTGCTGTAAACAATAGAAATATATAGGTCTCTAAATAGAATTGGAGTTTTACCAAAAAATCTTTTGCACTTCAACTCTAGTATGCACATGCTCTAATTCTGGGGCTGTTACTTTGCTTGACCAGAGTGTTTCCTAGAAATGTTTGTCACGCCTAAAAGTACAAATCATGTTAGCTCTTTTTTCCCTACGTGATCTTTGTTTTTCCCCACCTTGTCTTAAATAGCCTACAAGCTCCTTTCCTGTTCAGAAACCCAGAACATCTCAACCACAGCCCTTACTTTGGTGATGCCTGTGCTACAGATCTTATCTTCTACAACAGTTGGGGACTGCCTATCAGAGGATGATTCTGGAACTACCAGGCAGCAGCTGGCTATAAATCTTTTGGGAATATTACAGGAGGAAGGTGTGAAGGATAAAAAGGAATTGGTAAAGTTCTAAGATTTTTTCCTTCTTTTGGGGCAGGTAGGGGATGCGTTTAACAATTTTGCTGCATTACACCTAGCTGCTTGGGAAAGGCTTTACATGTGTGAGCTTCGTTGTGTAGTACGTTGTATGGAAACACTCAAAAATATGTATAGTCCATAAAACTAGACTACTGGTGAAGTGGAAGTATGTTTGTATGCTAGATATTGTTTTACTAAGGAGGTGGGATGATTTTTTTACTTTTAGAGACCATATAGATTAAAGAATTCATCTGCATTATTAATCAAGTAACAGGACTTAATAGAAAACAAGGTTATGTATACTTAGTTTGTCTCTTTCAGACTTGCTTATTCTACTCATCTATATCCTTTTCCTTACCATTCTACGTGACTGTTAGGTACCATTCTTTCTGCTTTGGCTGAAGAAAGTTACAGAGCACATAAATCTCACTTATCAAATTTCAGCTCATTATCCTGTTTTTTTAATCTCTGCTGTTGTTTTATTCTTTTTATTTATTTACTTATGTCCCACTTAGCTGCCGTCCATCCATTTGTCCCATCTGTTCTGAGAACAGCAAGTCTCTTTGATCAAGATGTGCTTAGCACTGTGGAAGCTAAGCTCCCTTTCTGCTTTACACCCCTGTTATGTGGTGTGGGGAGGGTGGTGATGTGATGAGTCGGAGACAAAGATGCCAATTCTGAGTTCTGCCATGTCTCTTTGTCCTGGAATCCCTCTCCAACTTCATCTTCCATTTCCACAAATTTGGAAAGGCAAGCCCATTTGTATTCCTAATGAAAGATAAATGTTCTAAAGTTCACTAAAACTAAAGCCTACACTCCTTATTCTACTCTGAAAGAATAGTCTGTGGGATGGCTTTAAGTACAGAATGCTGCTCACTTGCTCTTAATGGGACTTTCTAGGTGACAGCCTGTACAGATGTCACTGGAGGCTTGTTTCAGTGAGAGGTGTTCCAAGTACTTCAGTCCTCTATGCTCTGTGTCACTGGCCCATCTGTTTTGTTTCCTGTGGTGTTTTAGAACCTAGTTGAACATCTTACAAGACTACTAGGTTACTGTAGGATACAGGTTACAGTACATTGTATAACACTGGCTTCCTGTAACAGAACTTTGTTGTACTAATTCTGGTATTCTCCTTGCTTCAAAAAGCATGTGAAAGCTTTTCTCTTAAGGGCTTAAATAATTTGTGATGACTTTAACTTTTTTTGTTAGCAATGTTAAACTGAAAAGACACTTCTTTTTGGTGGGAATTCTCTAACAGTCTCTTCACTTCTGTCTCACTGATAGACATCCTTGTGGAGTTCATAGCAAGTAGCATGGCAGATCTTTGGTAATACATGTTTAGCAATGAGAATGGGGAAATGGTCACTCATTTTGCCTGATTATTGTTTGTAAAATTTTGCCAATAACCTTTGGTTCTCAACTGGAAGATTAAAAAATGTAGAATTTCTATTTAATGTTCCCATGGGTTTAGTTCGTTTGTGTTGTAGGATCAGATCAGTGCTAAGAGAATACAATCTTTAATGAATTCTCTTTACTTAGACTTTCCTCACACTGGAAATGGGCAAGAAAAGAGGTAGGAAAAAGAAAGCGTTACATCCACAGTGAGCAAGCTTTGAATAAGAGTATGTAAGAGCAAACGTAATTAAGTTATGGTATATTTTCATAGAATCACAGAACAGCCCAGACTCGAAAGATCATCAGGTCTAGCCTTTCATGGGAAAGGGAGCCTAGATGAGATGATACAGCACCCCATCCCATTGCATGTTGAAAACCTCCAGCGATGGGGGCTCTCCATGTCCCTGGAGAGGTTGTTCCAGTGAATGATTGTTTTCACTGTAAAAAAAATTCTTTCTTATATCAAGATGAAGCCTCTCCCAGTGCAACTTGTACCCGTTGCGCCTTGTCATGTCCATGTGGCTCCTTGTGAAGAGAGACATTCTGTCCTCTTAGTAACTGCTCTTCATGTACTGGAAAACTGTGGTGGAATCCCCTTGAGCCTTCTCTTCTCCAGGGTTAAAATACCTAACTTAAAGGGGACGTTGTCCAGCCCTTTGATTATCTTCATGGCCCTCCTTTGGAACTTCTCCAGTCTGTCTGCATCTTTTTTTGAATTGTGGGGACCAGTACTGGACCCAGTACTCCAGGTGCAGCCTGACAAGTCTCTATCTCTGCTAGTAATGCCCCTGTGGATGCAGCTCAGGATCCAGTTTGCCTTGACTGCTGCATTGGTGCACTGCTGACTCGTGACCCCCAGGTCCCTCTCAGCAAGGCTGCTCCCCAGCCACACAGATCGTAGCCTTGGGCTCTTTGGTTATGTCATCCCAGATGCAGGACTTTGCACTTGTCTTTGTTAAACTTCATACAGTTCTTGCTAGCCCACTCTTCCAGCCTGTCCAGGTCTTTCTGAAAGACGTGTCCACGTCACCAGCCAATTTGGTGTCATCAGCAAACTTGATGAGGGTGCTTTCAGTCCTATCATCCAGATCATTTATGAAGATGTTGCACAGCATGGGACCCAGTACTGATCCCTGGGGGATACTGCTTGTTACAGGCTGCCAGCCTGACTAAAAACCATTGATCACCACTCTGAGTGTGGCTTGTGAGACAATTTCCCACCCATCTGTCACAGATGGAGAGATGCACTTCACCCGTAAGAGAAAAGCAGCAATGTGTTCATTGATATAAAACAGCGATTTAACAAAGTTTGATAGTAAATAGGACAGTGGTTTAACAAGATTTGATGGCAAGGTACACTTGACTATTGACTGCGTAGAGGACAGGGTCAGACAAAACTGTTAGGGACACCCTCCCGTTGAGTCACGAGGTTCAGAGAGGACCCCCTTGCGTTCTAAACTCCTTCCCTTAGAGGAGTCTTGGGTGCGGCTAGATCCAAACTTAGTCCCGGACTTGATCAACGGTTTATGTCTAAAGGATTATATGTGCACAATCAGTCTAAGATACAATCTTAGCGAAGCTTACGAAGTTTAGCAAGCTACTACTTACCGAGGATCTGTTGTGGCAAGGAATCTCTCAATATCAAGGAGTAAGGGATCTCTGCGGCAGGCATAACCTTGAGAGGCATCAGGCATCCCTACTCAAGGGGTCCTACTCAAGGGGAGATCCTGTCATGCAGCCCACTGCCATGCAGGAGAGCTCAAAGGGCTCTTGGTCTGCTCACTATTTATGGGGGTAGGATGATTGACTCATAGTCATATTTGCATACCGACCACAGATCTTAGTTTCTTCCAAATTTGGTTTGAGTCTGACATTGGCCAGCGCTGTGGTTAGGTGGGTGCATTGCTCAAATTAGCCCTTGGCTATTGTGTTGTTATCTATCCCCTGAATCCACTTTGAGCCGGATGCAGCCATCACAACCAGATGCATCCATTAGGACAGCCACTGGTAGTTATCGCTTGAGCGGGGTTACGGGAGATAAAGGTCAGGTTGGGGGCGGCGGGGGGAAGGCACACCATCACACCATCTCACAGACCACCCATCCAGTCTGTGTCTTGACAGTTTGTCCAGGAGAAGGCTGTGGGAAACAGTGTTGAATGCTTTGCTGAAGTCCAGGTAAGCAACATCCACTGCTCTCTCCATGTCGACAGAAGGTACTTTGTTTTAGGGGATGATCAGGTTAGCCTGGCATGATTTGCCTTTGGTAAATCTGTGCTGGATTTTCCCAATCACCTTCTTCATTTGGTTTGTAATAGTTTATAGGAGGGCTCGTTCCACCACTTTCCCAGAGGCTGAAGTAAGACTAATGGGCCTGTAGTTTCTTGGGTCCTCTTTTGGGCCATTCTTGTAGATGGGTATGACATTTGTCCTCTTCCAGTCATCAGCGATGCCCCTGATCTCAGATAACAGACAGTGGCCTTGAGTGATGTCAGCAATTTCTGTTAACACCCTGGGGTGGATTCCCTCCAGGCCCATCGATTTATGTGGGTCCTTGCAGAGGGCCGCTACTGGTGGGTCGACACATGCGTTGTTGTAGTGCTTGATCCTGTGAGCTGGGGTCCAGCTATGCTGGTAAAGACGGAGGAAAGGAGGTATTGAGAACGTCTGCCTTGTCAGCATTATTAGTAACTTGTTCCCTGCCCTGTTTAGTAATGGGCCTGTGTCTTCCCTGTGCTTCCACTTACTGCCCAAGTATCTGAAGAACCCTTCCTTCGTGTCTGGCCAATTTCAGTTCTAGTGGAGCCTTAACCTTCCTGTCTGCATCTCTGCATGCCCTAGCAAGATTCTTGTAGTCCTCACTGGGTATGTGGCTGCCTTTCCATAGTCGGTATGCTGCTTTTTTGCTTTTAACCACACCCAAAAGCTGTAATTTCTTCAATGGCTTTTTTTTTTTGTCAGTGATGGTAATGGGGAATTGTTCTACTTGTAGTCCCAAGATTTTGAAAAATGTTAGAACGTGGCTAACCTGCACTTCTACTTTGCCATTGAGGGATTTTATATATATCTTTCGATTGGGAGACTGAAATTTTCCACCTAACCTGCTTGAATGGGGTGCAGTATTAAAGTAAAAATATGGTGATAGCTTGTTTTCATGCAGCTGAAATAAAGGGAGAAGGGAGTGAGTACAATTGTGTAGCAAAACCTTTGGGGAAGTAATATGGAATGGGAAATACCTATAAAATATTTCAGGCTCTACCAATTTTAGCATTTTTTTCCAGACATTTTAAAAAAACCAAACAAACTTGTAATAGTCTGAGCTTGATTTCAAGTCCTACGATCTTGTAGGGGCAGGCAACTAAACTTACAGATCCTGAAGCTCTTCTTAGACCATTTATGTCCTTGGATAAAGTTTAAATACCTTTATCAATAAATGGCAGTTTCACAACTGTATCCAGGAGAGATTTTTGGCTCCAAGTGATCTTGCCAGCCAGAGAGATGTCATTATAGATTGCTGAGTTTTTCACATACAATAATTGCAATGCGTAAGTAATGGAATAAGCTCATTTTAATGTTATTTTTAAAAGATCATTTAAAGTACAGGGGCATTGTACCTTCCATTAGCCAAAATAAATTTACATTGCATTGAACACTGTGATTAAAATGAAATTCTGCAGTTTTATGGAGAACAGCTTTTGCCACTCAAAATCTCTTTTTCTCTGGTAATTTAAAGGTGAGTGGGCCCTGCCCTCTTCGAGTCTCAATTCCATTTTTAATGTTCATTTGGAGACCTCTTTTCAAATACTTTCTTCACCTGATTTTTATATAAGTGTTCTTCATCTTATTACTGCCTGCCAGCTACTTTCTTGATAACGGAAAGCCATTTCAGAAAACATTGCATTTTCTAAGGAAACAAAGAATTAGTAGGAAAGAGATGGTTTGTCTTGGATTAAGCTTTTTTGTTTTAATAAAAAACTTTGAACTTCTGCATTAATTTGCAGGAGCTTTAAAATATGTATACTTTTACATATATAAAAACCTGAGTTAGGAGGATTCCTCATTTGTATTTTACTACTTTCCTGCTTCTAAATGTTATCTTCCATGACTGCATCTATAGAACATTTTGTTCTGAGAAGCGAAACAGTTAAGCAAAAAATGTGAAGTCGGATTAACTTAAATTGTGGTGTTTTATTAAATACTACCAAAAGTTTAGAGAATTTCCTTAAAATAATGTGGATCTTACACTTTTGTGATGCACCTATCATTGTCAGGAATGGAAGGTTTTAATGTACTCCAGTTTTATTGTGTCTATTTTAGTGAGGAAGTAGCACCGCAGTTACCAGCAGGAACAGGAGTGATGGATGCCAAATAAAGGGGGAACTCCTGAATAGGGAATTAGCAACCCATTCAAACATCCTTAGTGCAAGAATTCAAATAAAGGATTGTAAAGAAATGTATTGCAGTTTATTCTTTACATTTGTTGCATTAGGACCCTAAAAGAAAGATTTGTTTTGGATGACAGAACTGGATTAGTTAACATTTTTTTTCTTTGTTCTCTCATGGTACCTTGTTTGTTTCATTGAGAATTTTGTTTGTTTCACTTGTTCTCAGGTGTCCTGCAAACTCCTTTTCCCCATAACCAGCTCTTACAGCTCATTGCATACAACCTGGAAGATCATAAAGCTCATGAAAGAGAAGTCTGCAGTTACTAACTGGTTATCTTCAGTGAAATCACTGCTACCTGTTGTAACTCAAGTCCCTACCCACGTTTTTCTTCTGCTGGCTTATCTACTGATCCAAGAAGATGGAGACAGTCTTCGTGATGTACTCCAGGCTACTACAGAAATAGCGAAGGCTGATTGTTCTCAGGTTAGTGGATTTTGTTACAGAAATTGGGCTGGATTCTGCAGCCTGAGAGAGACAAGGCTGCCACAGCTTCGTGACCCCAGGTCTGACAAGTGGCAAGACTGTGCCTGTATTCCCAGTAGGTACATCCATATGCAGCACACGTGTACACCACATACCTGTGCTTATATGTATATAACACAGACACAAAGAGCACTCACAGGAACACAGAACAGCACCAGAGGCCCTATCCTGCTCTGCTTTCTGGCTGAGCAGGATGAAAGTCGACTAGTGGGAATATATGTACAATGTATGGATATGTACAGTATGGATCCCTCCGGCAATGAGGCATAGATGGTCAGTGGGCACAGTAGGTGGCCCCTGGATCCCAGTTGCACCAGTTGCTGGCATCTAGACATACGAGCCCCTGAGGCTGCAGCTCCACTGCAGTTGCTGGTGCAGATTGCCCCCCACCCTGTGGAGAGACACACACACGTGCACGCATCCCTACACACACCCTGTCCTGTCCCACTGTCTGGGACTCCCCTCGACCACAGGTAGGCAAGCCCCACTGTGGTCTCACCCTTAGACACACACATGCATGCAGAGGCATACACCCCAGGCTGGCTGGAACTCACCTTTTGTGTGTCACTTGCAGCAAAGCATGTATTGTATCTCTGTTTTGGAGTATTTTTTAGTTTTTTAGGCTTAGGAAAAAAGACTGGCTTATTTGTTGATATTAAGTATGAAAATGCAACATGAGGAAGTTGGAAAGAGGCTCCTAAACCATTTCTGACTTTTGGTGACCTTATAAAGAAATTATTCTTTGTGTTCTTTTGTGGTTACTGGAAGACTGCCAAGTCCCTTGTGACATCTGTATTCTTGCTTCGTAAAAATATGTGCATAGTCTTTGCTTCAGTACTGAATTCAAGCCAGAATTATGCAGTACGCTTATACTTACCTACATAACCTGGGAAGATAAATGGGGATATCCAGAAACAGTAATAGGTAATGCAGGAGGCGTCTTATTTGTAAAAATAAAAAAAATGTAGGGAGGGAAGAGTGTTGCTTCAAATTTCAGATGTGCCATAAAGACAAGCTTTATTTGCTTCAGGTTTTTTTAAATTGCTTTCTGTCTCAGAGAGTTATCATACTCTGCAGCACAACAGTTGGAAGAAGATACAGCTTACAGGATATGCGCTTGATAACTTACGGTGCTGAGCACTGTATTTCTGATCCAGGGAAGTAGTCCAGGATGTGCTTGCTGTTGAACACATACTGAAATGCTGTACTAAACCAGGCCCATTATACAGTGCTTTTGGAGATAACTCTATTTCTTAAGCTGGAGAAGTTTTTAAACCAGGTGACAGCTTCATCTGTTGTGGGTTGCCTGCTGTAACTTTTTATGTCTTTTCTCAAATCTCTTTCAGGCTGGCTTTTTGTTTTGTTGTTTTCTTGTATGGGTGTGTTTCATTATGCATTCAAGTTGATACAGATTTGGGAGCATGTAATTTCTTTAAAATTTTTTTCTCAGTTTGACTGAATTTTTTGCATTTTAACTTTTCTTTACTGTCTTTCTAGCATTGTATTCAGTCATACTTTTCCGTTGTAATTAGGTTTTGTGGGATTAGTTATTTTATATTTCTAGGCTTAAATGATGTTAGTTCCATTTTTTTTTTATTGTTTTTTGTCTTTAGACACTTGAAATTTGTTAACCTCTGTATTAAAGGTAAGGGTTTGTTTTTTGGATAGTATGTGGAAAAAGTAATTCTGACTCCTGTTCAGACACACAGTAACAGATTGAAGAGTCCAGTTTTCAGCCTGGAGAAAATTGCAGGGTTTTGCTGTAGAATTACTGATCAGGACTCTGAGTGTTATGTGGGCATGGAAGAACATGTAGAATCTGTTAATTTATGTGAACTGTAAGATCACTGCTCTGAATAAAAGAGCAAAGTGTATTGTTTATATCTTAGCCAAACCAATTGTAGCTGGGTTTCCAAAAAGTGTGTAACCTCCAAACACATTTAACTCATTGCATTTCTCACTACAGCTTGAGGAAATGACACATACAATACTGTCTCCATCTTTCTTATAAGCCCCCTTTAAGTGCTGAAAGGCTGCAATAAGGTCTCCCTGAAGCCTTCTCTCCTCCAGGCTGAACAACCCCAACTCTCTCAGCCTTTCTTTATAGGAGAGGTGTTCCATCCCTCTGATCATTTTTGTGGCCCTCCTCTGGACCTGCTCTAACAGGTCCATGTCTTTCCCTTTACTGAAGACTCCAGAGCTGGATGGAGTACTCACATGGGGTCTCACCAGAGCGGAGTAGGTAAGGATGCAGCATATTGGGAAGAGGTATAGCAGTGAAGAGAAAATTGCAAACTAAACTGAAGGGTACAGCCAACTTGAGCTGTCTGCAGCACATCTGTAGCACACTTCAAAACACAAGTAGCCATCAGTTCAGGCTAATTGAAAAAAGTTACTGGGCAATTTGCTGTTACAGTACATCCATGCCTGTATGTGAATTAAATAGGCAGGTGTCGTGCTTTGCTGATTTTACTGTATTTTGAAGTTACTGTTTTGTCCTGTGCATGCTGCTATCATTATGCTAATGTTAGTTAGTATGGTATTTCATTTTAATGAATACACAGATTTAAGATGGCACTGTTTATACAAAGTCTGAACTGCAGTGTCGGTATTTGCTTAAGGAAGAACCTGCAAGGCTATACAGCTTATTTACAGTTCAAAATAAGAACAGGATCTAGTTCCTAGACTAGGAAGTAGTCCTTTTTGAAGTATTTTTTCAGTGTCCTTGGTATACTTGTTGAATTGTGTGTAGAACAGCTGCCCTGGGATGTTACAAGTCTGACGTCAGTGGAAATACTGAGCTGCTAGAAGTTAGAACTGACTCCTCAAAGTTAGGCATCTGGTGGAAATGTGCAAAATTAAGTGCTTTTTGTTCTTTTCAGGATATCTTTTCCCATTCTTAATGGTTCTTTCTTATTTTCATAGAATGGCTGTTATTTTCTTGCACATAGATGAATTCTTTCTCTTAAACTTCTTCCATTCTGTTATAGTCTCGTACCTCTTCTAGAGGATGGTTAAATAGCACAAAACAGGGGAGGATTAAAAAGCAGAAAAAAAGCATAACAAAACATGCGAGCAAGTCAGAACCTCACAGTACTCTTCTCAGAGCAAAAGATTCTTTCTCAGACAGCTGTGGCAAGAGGGCACTTGAAGCTGCCTTTGCTGCTTCATGCAATGTTTGGCTTCCTTTTAATTTGTTACGTGCTTCTTGTCACTCCGTTTGACTTAAGATACCTTAAGATATGCTCTATGTTGTTTAAAACCTTATAGTGAAAAATACCGGATCAGAAAGGCTCTGGTGGTCTGTGGTAGAGAGAAATAAATACATTGCACTAAGAGTTCCTAGGTTACGTTTCCTGATCTCAATGTCTTATCTCCAGGAAGCAAAAAGGAATCCTTTAATAAGCAGGCATGTTAGGCATAGGATGGTATTGCTGAAAAATAACACTTTTTATTTTTTACATGCTATTTAGAGTTGTGGTTGAGAGGAATGGTGTGGAGCTAATCAATGACAGGGGAAGAATGTACTTAAGAGGTAATGAAAATTGTGGGTTTCCTGGTTTTGTCTGTAGACTGTCTCTAACTTGGTTTGCTGCAGTAGGTCTTTGAGTTGTATGATGAATCAGTGGCATATTACAGAAAGAGGAAAGGAATAATGCTTTGTTTATTAACTATTTGATATAGTTGTTCAAAATGCAATCTGGTAGTCATTCAAAAAAGCAATAACTTGCTGAAAAAAAAAATTACTGAAGTAATACGGCACCTGAGCGGAATGGCCTGAACTCTGACTGCAAGGAATGATTCTCTTCTGAATTTAATTGGAGTAATCTGGAATAGCTCCACTGACTTTTTAAATGAACAGTTTGAGACAAATTTAAATGCAAGTCAGCAGAGTTACAGAAGCTTTAGACAGTACAGGGAGAGGAATTTAACCTGAAGTTGTTGATGTTTAGCATGACATGAGTGGGTTTACCTACTTGGTTTGTTCTGCTTATTTTAAGCCAAAGCTTTTGTTCACCAATACAGTAAATAAGATTGATGGACACAGCCTCTTGAGCTAACTGTGATGGTCTGACTACTAGAGAATTAAGAAGCCCTTCAGGCTGGTGAAAAAGTCCTTCCTGGCACTGGGAAAAATGGCTCATGCCCAAATGCAACGCGAAGGTGAAGTTCAAACTGCATCATATTTTCTGTTTCCCTAATGATCAGCAGAAGTCCATGTGAATTAGAAACTGTTGTTTAAAATGCAGAACTCAAACCATAATTTGTTGATTTCATCTAACTGGCTCACATTTTGTTTGCTAACAGGGAAGTTATATTTGAGTAATATTTGGAAATTCGGCGTGCGAAGAATACTCTGCTTAACTGGAGTGATATTTCCCTTCTCAGTCTTCAGTTAAGTGCAACGAAGGACACCTGAATATTCTCCAGATAGCAATATCTAATGCATTGCTGTCTTTTAAACTACATTTTTTTATTCGAAAATATCTTAATGCTTTAAAACTGAGACTTAGCTGTCTGGCTCAATTGAACTTGGGATCACCTGGCATCTGTCTTGAATCTGACAAAGTTATTTTAGTTCTGAGTCTGCTTAATGGGTCTGCAGAGATTATTGCAGTATGGCACAGCACTGCACTGAAAGATTATCACATTGTTTCTTGTAGGTGCAATGCTCTCTCTAAGGCGGGAAGAATTACCTGGGACTTGTCTGGTCTTTCTCTTGCAGTTAAATTAGTTAGTACAGGGGGAGAAAGCATTGAAGCTCATGGATGGGGGAAATAATTGATTACTTTAATAAACTCAATGGGCAGTGTGATGGCAACAACCACTAACATGTTGATGGCTAAGTTATAGTTTGGGAATTGCTTTATTTGGTTCTGTGTTTTATTCAGTTCCACATAAATAAATGGTACTTTGTAAAAGGTGGGGAAAGTAATTGGTAAAACAGTGATCGGAATGTCATTTAAGAAAGTGGAAAGCTCATCACAACAAACTTGTTAAACATTTTGAGTCTTCAGTTCCATAGGGCACTTTCTGAAGGATGTGGTGGAAGGTGCTGTGCAGCATAGTAATTAGAAGGCTGTTCTAAAGAAGAGAAGAAGAAAGTCAGAGGTTGATTGTGGAAAGAAGAGGACAAAAAATGGCTGTTAATACCTAGTTTATTTTTAAACAGTTACCTATTTAACTTGAATCTGTTCCTTTGGTGTTAGCAGCACTTCAACACTCAGTTTAAACCAAGGTGTTTGTAATGGAAAGAAGGTTGAACCAAATAAAGGTTGAACCAAGTACTTTCTTAATTCCATGTCTTTGATTCATGTTCATATCAAACTTGGGCTAGCAGACCTCAGAGCTTAGCCTTGCAAAAGGTATATATAAAGTGTCCACAGGGCAAAAAGAAGTAGTGTCAATTTTGCAGCCAAACTGTGGACTACGTGTACTACAGCAGAATATATGGAAGTGCTGAGATGTCATGGTGAGGGTAATAACATAAAAAGAATTGTGTGGTGCTTTTTTCCTTTTTTTTTTTTCTTTTAAGTGATCAAGATAATCAGGAATTCTGCTGCTAGTGAAATCTGTTACTTTGTGGCTCAGATGATTAGTGGTTGTAGCTGTGGATATTGAATTGAAAAGCCATGGGTGATTGCCATGCAAAATCTGAGTTGAAGAATTTTGTTTCAAAACAAAACAGGGTAAGAAAGAGAGAATGTGCATCGAGAATGCCATCCTCACTGCTTTCATGTTTGTTACAACTCCACAAGGGGGGTTCACAAACAGGATCTCCCATTTCCACACTGTTGTTTTTATAAGGAGTCTGTTGTCTCTGCAGTAAATTAATAGAGCATTTAAAAAGCCTTGCTAGGTTTAAAAATAATTACTGTGATTGATTTTGCAGACATTGTTCTGGTTATGCTTTATTTTTGTTTTTTCTTACCCTTTCCATGAAGAGAGCCTACAGAGGACTTCTGTGTATGTACCTCCTCCTTCCCCACTGAGTAAAAGCCTTTTTATGGTGCAAGATTAGTGATTATATTAGATCTGGTTTTAGCTGAGGCATTTTGGAGTAATGGTCTGAAACACTATGGAAGAAAATCCAGAAATCTTTTTAAAAGGTTGACGAATGAAGAGTAGTACATAGGCTTTTAGGCTGTCTTAAATCAAACCACTGCAGAGGCTGCACTGACACATGCTGTTCATGAAAGACTTAAAACAGTCCTTCTAATGAGTTGAATTTTCTTGTTGTGCAAAAACTGTTATTACACTCTGTGTGAAACCAGCTGTGCTGCAAGGGGAAGAAATTAAATTGTCTGACTGAGAGGTCACTGGTGAGTCAGTAGCACCGACTGAGTAGTCACTGGTGAGGTCACTGGTGAGTGAGAACAAAATCTATTACCAGTATTAGAGGATTATGAGGCTCTAGAGGACATTCGTGCTTTTATGGTCTTTCAACTGCTGGAATGAAATATTTTAGTGGTAAATTACACCTTTCTGGGAAATCCATCTGAAGATGTGTTATTTTGTGTTCTTTGGGGGCTGGGAGTGCATTAAAAAAAAAAGTAAAATACGTATTTATTTGGGTAGAAAACATGTTTAAGGATATGTTGAACTGGATTTGGCTTGCTCAGGTGGTGCCTGATGGTATTGTTTATTCTAGAGCTTTTAGAAACAGAATGCACTTATCTGAAAAACTGGTTCCTTCATTTGTGTGAATTGTTCAGGACTTTTGTCTTGCTCACAGGAGCAAAAAATGCCAGGGTTTTTGAATGCTTTCGAAAACCTGCTCATTTCACTGCCTTTCCTACTGGAGAATTAGGTTGATGCTACCTCTATTCCAAAATTCAGCCCAGCATTTCCCAGAAATAAAACCTGAAACTTTGCCGTGACATATATTTCCTGCCTTTTGTCTGGCTTTTTGTGGGGGGCCTGGAGTGGTCTCTTAGTGTTATAATTGACCCAAAAGAACTCTCCAGCATAGGCATGCTAGCAAAGAAAGTGTGGTGGGAATAGTGTAAATTGATATCCTACGTTTAGAATTTAAAATGGGGACAGTATATGTTAATATGTATTTGGATTATATTTTTTGAAATGGGATTTTCCTTTTGAACATGACTTTACTTGGCTCACTGTTTTCTGGCTGTCTCTTATTCTTTGTTCTGACACAAGGGCTGCATGAGGACAATTTCTCTTCAGTAAAATTTAAGGAAATGTGAAGGAACAGAAGAGGAGGATTATCTTCCTCCCCTGCTATCCTCCCTTAGCTTACGCTTTTGAAAAAGAGTAACTGTCTTGTAGCTTAGGAAAAAGAAATCAGACCACCACATTGTAGTGTGTGTGAATGGTTTTCAGACCTACTTATTAAATAAAAGCATTTTGTCTCCCATGTTTAATCTTACTTTAAAAAGGAGAGTTACTGACATACCTCAGCATCATTTTTGAGGTGCAAATTAATTTTAAAAACAAAAAATATAATCTTGAAACTCTTCCTCAGGTTGCTAATGACAGACTTGACCTAACCACCCCATCCTCCGGGAGCGTGGGGGATGCAGAAGGCAGTGTTGCCAAGCAGCATGCCTCTCCTTCTCCGGAGCTGCTTCCTACCTACTGGGAGCTGATGAATCATCGTATCAACTTTTTGGAGCTGTTTAAGCCCTTGATGAAGATTTAGCATGGATTTAATATTGAAATTAGTCTCAGCATTGTTTATCCATTACATGAGGGAGACGGAGAGAGGAGCAGGTTTGCTATACTAGAACATTTTGGGTTTTTTCCTGATCTTATAATTTGAATATACAGCTTAAAACAAGTACACTTTAAAGGACAGTACCTTTAAGGAAATACGTAACTGGCCTTATAGTAGCACGTGTTTAGTCTTTTCCTGAGAATTTTGTAAATCGAACTTAGCATCTGTTTACTAGGTGTTAGTGTAAAAGTCATTGTAGAACTTTCATTTAATACCTGCTTAGTGTAGAATAAACTTTGTAACCAGAAGATTAATGCAGACGCAGGACTTGGAAGGAACTTCTCATCTCAGCTGATGAAGGCCAGGCCTGAGCAGACTGACTTTAAAGAGTTTGAATGCTTTTATAACTAAGGATTATGAGTATCATTTGTTTTGATTATAATTTATTTTGAATGTCATTCAGTCTGATTGCCATATGCTAGTCCAGTGTAGCTACAACTGAGAAAAATGCAGGAAGTGGCTGATTGAATAAAGAGCTAGGTTAAGACCAAATGGAGTCACGTAAGTCCCTGCCTCTGGCAAAAGGAAGAGACACTATGGGAAGAGATAGGAAGGAAGGAACTTGGGAAGGAGTTTGATCATTGTAATGACATATGTGACATCTCTACTGATGTTTTATGTAGCCTTTTTGTCCAGCACAGGGTAAACCAATGACAGCATTTATCAGGGATGGGTGTTGTTTAAAGAATTAACAAAACCCTCTTACCCTCAGAGCTCAGAGTCTTCCAACCATGCTGCTGCATACAAAACTTCCTGGATAATATTATTAATATTGTAATAATATTATCTCTGTTCACACATTGTGTTAACAGTTGTATCGAAAACTTAGATTCTTAGTGGAGGAGCACGCGTGACCTCTGTTACAATTTTGGGACTTAAAATGGTGATGCAGGTTGCTGTGTTGGTGTTAATGATTGCCCATCCCCCCTCGGAGGTGTGGAACGTCCATTGCTTGCTCATCACCCTGTGATTTGCCCTGTATCATTAAAAGATTTAGGTAACAGTAAAGCAGTTGGGTTTTTTTTTCTTAACACTCAAGGTACAACAGGTGCCCAGAAATAAAACTGCTTCCATCTATCAAGTTTTCTAGCTTCAAGGGGATTTTTTTTTTTTTCTTCCTGTATTATTTGCTTTCTGTGCAAGCTTCCCCTTCCCTAAGGCTTGATTTAACCAAAACAGGTTCTTGCTTTGAGGATGTTGAGCCTTTGGTACTCAAGTCTTCTTTTGGGTTCTATTTAATTTAATCAGGAGGTTAATTTTAGTTTTCTTCCTGTATACTAACGAACATAATTTTCTCTTAGGCAGTGCTGTTGTCCCTTTGGCATGGATAAAGTGGGAAATACAGCTGCATTGTGCATAGGTTAGTCTCAACAAATCATTACAGTGGGGCAGTGGAAAGGAAAGATAGGGCAGCAAATTAAATCTCATGTTTTGAGTGAAGGTTTCATCTTTCTGTTTTTCAATCTTAATGCAGACATCTTGTTACTGAATTTTGGCTGGGACCAGAATAGATGTTAATCAAACTCTGCCATGTGCTGGTGAGTTTGGAATAACTTGCTTTCCCCACCTGCTTTTGTACTTTAAAGAATATTGTGATAACAAGGAATACTCCTTATGATGCAGGATTTGTAAAATATTGTGATGGTGGTCTTGAAAGTGTGACCAAGCATTTCAAAGACATTTAAGCTAGGAGGAATGTGCTGATTAAGGCACATGATGGGATAAATTCAGGGAAGCCCCCAAAGAGTGGGGTGGGGGAGAAAGATCCCAATTGCTACACCTGTCTGAAATAGCAGTTAAGCTGTGATGAGAATAAAACCAGGGGGGGAGGAGAAAAAAAAAAAACTTCTTTTGAACAGAGAAGAAAAGGTAGTTCAGAGAATTACTGAGGAGCTCCCTTCCCCAAGTTGCATTAAAGCCCTGTTCCAAGGTGATGCTGTGAGGTGGGTTTTATGTGGACTCACTCCTTTGACTTCCGTGGTGTAGACCCATGTGATAGGTCTGAAAGGAGTTTGGGGTTTAAAAGGTTCTTACTTGTTGTCATATGAGAGAAAATCTAAGAGAATCTAAGAACTGCGAGGTGCGTTGCTTCTTGGGTAGTATGTTACTCCCAGAAGTATCTTATCTCTCATTATATTTTAGTCTTTCTTCTGCATGACTTTTTATTCTGGATGAGTTAAGTTTTTCATGAGAGGAAGGCAGATTGATAATTTCAGAGCAACTTGCAAAGAACCACAACTGTTCTGGTGCAAGTCAGGTTTATGGCTACTTAAACAGGAGGAGTGGTATCCATCTCATAACCTACCTTGAATTGTTACAAAATGGGTGTCACTTTATACAGTTAATGGTAATTTAGAAATACATTAAAATTATCTCTGCCTACAACTTTCTGGGCTACTTTGGTCTGCTGAGACAAGGTTGTTAGGTTGGCCTGGGAGCGTGTTGGTTAAGAATGCTGGTTGGGAACGTTCACGCTGGGGCAAGGCTCTGGAGAATATGATGTAAAACCAAATCCTGGTGGGTCACTCTTTCTTGTGGTCCATCCATTTTACCCTTACTTTAACATAATAGTACTGTTTATTGTAGATTCAGCTTTTGGGAATGAAGAAGCAAAACCAAAAACCCCTGCAAAAAAACAAAGCCAGAGGAATGCTTGAGATGAAAAGCTAAATTTGTCACTTAGAGCTTTGCATATTCAGCTGAGCTCTTCTCACCACCACCTTGTATGCTGATCTATGCACAGTTAGATAAACAAATAACATTCACTTGATTATTTCTGAAATCCTAAAAACTGATTGATGTATTTTATTCCACACTGGCTTTTGACACCTACAGTTGCAGCCTAGATTCCTAAAAAAGCATCTACAGTCTTCTGCTTGCGTAAATCTAACAGCCTTGTGATATGTGTAAGGCAGGATGTTTAATTAACCCATTTGCAATTTACATTTTCTGTGTATAAAAATTTTTAATTCATCTAATGGAAGAAGTCTTGCTCCCTACAGTTTTTATTTAGAAAACTAGTCATTATGTTTGTATAATTGGAGGATTGAATGTTCTCGTTCAAATATTTGTGCTTCATATGAAGTTTTAGCTTGACAGATCCTGTCTCATCGGTATCTCTGATACTTTATTTCTGTTTTGCTCATCTGACATTCAGTTTTTATGTACAAGATAATGTAAAAAAATTTAATTTGTACATGTCGTGGTTTAACCCCGGAGGGCAGCTGAGCCTCACGCAGCCGCTCACTCACTCCCCCCCCCGCCCTGGGTGGGATGGGGGAGAGAATCGGAAGGGTCAAAGTGACAAAACTTATGGGTTGAGATAAAGACAGGTAAAGCAAAAGCTGCGCATGCAAGCAAAGCAAAACAAGCAATTCATTCACTCCTTCCCATCAGCAGGCAGGTGTTCAGCCACGTCCAGGAAAGCAGGGCTTCATCATTTGTAATGGTTACTTGGGAAGACAAACACCATAACTCTGAACGTCCTCCCTTTTTCCTTCTTCTTCCAGTTTTATTGCTGAGCACGACATCGTATGGTATGGAATATCCCTTTGGTCAGTTCGGGTCAGCTGTCCTGGCTGTGTCCCCTCCCAACTTCTTGTGCACCCCCAGCCTACTTGCTAGCAGGGCAGCCTGAGAAGCAGAAAAGGCCTTGATGCTGTGTGAATGCTGCTCAGCAGTAACTAAAACATCCCTGTGTTATCAGCACTGTTTTGGTCACAAATGCAAAACATACAAGCTACTATGAAGAAACCTAATTCTGTCCCAGCCAAAACCAGCACACAACAAAAGCTGGAAAAATGCCCGACTTATCTTCAATCCAAAGGTCTGAAAGAAAGGGGAGGGAGGGTGCTAGCTAAGAAGATGCTTTCGGTTTGGAATAAACAGGTGGAAAAGCAGGGCACTGTTAAAATTGTATTGAAAGTGCTCCTGGGTGTGACAGTCTGCTCAAATGAATACTACCTTAAATTCTCAGCCACTTCTACTGATTTTGCTTTGAAAGATTTACAGTAAAGCCAGTCTTCTGTCTAGACAGGTGATGGGGTGATGACTACCTCTACAGATGGTAGACAACAACTTGGGGAAATAGCGGGAGGGAGACTAGTCAATTAGTCAAAAATGTGGGGAAGTTTTGGTTTATAAAGGAATTTATTCCATTTAAGAATGTCAGGTAGTATTTGGAAAACTGGAAAAAATCATGTATTATAGTTAATTCCTTACGCATTAAATATAGATTCCAGAACAAAGTTTTTAAGTTTGTAGAAGCACGAATTCGTATTGCTCAACTGTAAAGATAGTGATGTCTTGTAGAACAAACAGTATTTTTTTTGGTCTATAATTTGGAACCAGTAATTACAGAAGGAATTATGCAAAATCCCAGAGCTCTTGGATTTTTATTCATTATTGTTGTCTGTAGCTTCTGTGGACTGAGACAGACCTTTGTATAGAGAAAAATTTTATCATCTGAAGACATTTGCTCATGTAAATATGCATATTGAGAGAATGTTGTAGCAGAATTTCCCATTAATAGTTTTTTGAACCACTGTATGTATAAACTACCCATATATATATAAAGGGTCAGCTTTATCAGGATAAATTTTCAGAGGTATAAGATTGCTGAATTATAGATTGGATTAAAGATTGGATCCAATCTTGTAAACGTTGGGTTTGAGAGTTGCTCAGTCTTTTAGCTCAGCCCAGTATGTATGGGATTTAATACACATTTGTTCTCCTGCTTTAAGCCTCCAATCTTGGACTTACTGAATGAGTTTTCTAAAGTTACAGTAATTTGACGTTAAAGAGGAAAAAAACTCTTCCAAGGGTGACTTGCTCCAGAGGTAAACACTAAAAGTGAAACGGAGAACTCTATACCCTGTTTACAATGTAAGGAAAATAATTTTCTGAAAATGAGAAGACTCAAAAATAATTGTGTCCACTTACTACTGCTAAATACCAAATTTCCTAACTAGCTTTTCTGTTCTTGGGAATGACATTATCTTTTAACACAAGTTTTATCTGTGGAAGACTAACCCATGTGGCTAAGTGAAAATCATTACTACTGTATAAAGGCAGAATGTAAACCAGTGCTGTGTAATTACTTTTAAGTATCCATAAAATCAAGTAGGGAAAAAAGCGAGGCCATCATGAGTAGATTTAATTTTACAACATAATGATATGAATGTGCACAAGAAAAAACTGAAGGACCTGCAGGTATGAAAATACTGAAAATCTGATCTAAATAAAAGGGGAATGGAAGGAAGTAAGTAAGTCTCCTTTCCTTTGTTGTCACTTCAGGGGCAGCTCTCTGGAATGCAGTAAATTATATTGTATTATATGACAGGTTTGTGGGATATGATAGTAGCATCATTAGAATTCCTCTGTAATGACAGAACTGAGTTGAAATAGTTTCTTCATTGATTTGGTATGTATTTTAATGTACCATTTTCAATTACATGTTTCTTTCGGTGTGCTTGTAATGGAATTTCAAGTAAAAATGAATTTATTGTGGAAATTAAATTATTGCAGTGGTTACAGCTGAACATGCATAACAAGGTGCTTTTAAAATGATAACTTAAAAAGAGAGAAATTGTAAGTCCTGTGAAGTTACAGACTTCAGAATTTTCCTTTCTCTTTGCTATTAGCAGAAAAAATAATCAAAAAGGTAGGAGTTTCTACTATGTTCTGAGAAGTTCACTATCTTATGTAGGATACTGTGTTGGCAACCTAATTCCAAGTTTTTTTCCTGCTTTTGTTTTATTTTAGGTCCCAAATCTGATCCCCGTTCTGATATTTAAATTGGGAAGACCTTTGCAGCCTGCACTTTACAGGGATATATTGTATACATTGCCTACACTGGGTGTACACAAGGTCAGAATAAAAAATTTTTGGTAAAACAAAAACTATCAAGAAGAGGTCATTTAATTATAAAAAATGATTTAGACTGAGCAATGCATAGTTTGTTCAAAATAACTGATTGTAAGCTTCAGCATAACTTTCTAATACTTTGGATGGGATGACATTTGTTTTAAAGAGTGAAATGTACATTATGCTTTGTCTGCACTGTATCATCATTATATATATATCATAAGAAGATGCTCTTGGACTTACTATGCACTAAAGTTTTTCAGAAAATGACTTCCATTTTCTTTCTGACATTGCAGTTGGACAGTTATCTCCTTGTTGTACTTGGTTGTAGAGTAATGATTTATAGATTAGTCTTTGTTCTGGGACATAAAAAGAAACAGTGACATTTTGTTAAAAAATTTCTTCCAGGTTTGTGTAGCTCAGATTCTACGTGCCATACACATGCTGGGGAGCACGCCAGAGCTCAGAGCAATTACTTTGCGGCTGATGACATCCTTATGGGAAAGACAGGTTAGAAAATTCTTGTAGTGTCACTAAGATAGTTGAAAAACTTTATTACCTCTAACCAAGGGAGGAAATTAATTTTGGAACATTGCTTATACTAGTATCTCATTATCAGCAGTATAAAGTAAATGGTGGAAGTGGTGCCTATATTGATTCTGTTTTAGTGAAAAATTTCAATAGCATGTCTTTCATGAAATCTGCTTTTCATTTCATCAGGTCTCAGACTAGAATTAGGGAAAAAAAATTGTTTGAAGGACAGCTTTCTGCTTTTCATAATGCACAGTAAGAACAAAACCTTAGTTACATGGCAATAAGTTGCTTCTCTGTTTATAAGGTAGCAATAGAGATTTGGTCTGGAAAAGCCAGTTAGATCTCAAGGCAGCATTAGATTCCAATAATGAAGAAAAGCGAAGTATGGTATGCATAGAAGGGTATTTAGAAGTCATGTAAAAGTGCTAGCAATTGAAAATCCTGTCACCAGCTTTTGAAGGTGTGATGATAATTTTTAAATTACATCATTTCTAGGATCGAATTTACCCAGAATTGCAGAAGTTCTTGGCGATGTCTGATGTGCCCTCTTTGTCTGTTGACAAAGATGCTCAATGGGAGAAGCTGATTGCTAAAGCTGCTTGTATAAGAGATATATGTAAGCAGAGGTAAGCACAAGTGTTACCCATCTTACGTCTTTGTAAGGGAAAACAATTTTTTTTTCTCTTTCAGAAAAGCTGCATAATTATTTTTACCTACTCTGTTATATTAATTGTGGGTAATATTTTTCTAGTTATATGAGATACTGACTTAGGCATTGCTAATCTCAGCAGCTAGTAAGTTTGGGGTTTTATATTATAACTAATAGAAAGCACATATAAATAATGTTAAAATGTCTTCATCCTGAAACAAAACACGCATCCGATACTGATCCAGAGTAGAAACTTAAAGCATTCCAAATTATAAAAAGAAATTGACGAAACATTAGAAGAAACAACTAATGATCTGTCTAACTTTTGATCTATTCAAAGAAAGATTGGGTGCTTTTCTGAGAAGTATATTCTGTCACATGCAAATTACTGGTCTTTATTCAGATATAATACTGACCACAGAACACAGTTGTCCAAGTCTAACTGGATTATACATTGATCCTTTCCAGCTCTAACAATCTGTGAATATCAGTACTTGATAATAATTTACAGATCCTCTAAAGATTATTTTTAAACACGTTATCAGTTACTTCCTGGTTTTGTGTGCACAATGCCATCTTTTCTCTTTGTCACCTATTTTTTGGGTTCCACTTTTCACTTTCCTTCTTGAAGGTCAGTTACTAACAACTGGGAAGTTTCACATATCTTTCAATCATCAACTAAAAAAAATTCTTAAACAAAATACCCTTTCCTTTACCTCTTCAACCATCTTTAATTTTGCTAAACAACATTTTTCAAGAAATAAAAAAAGAAGTGAAAACCGAGAGATAAATCTCAATGCAGCTGTAATGTTCTTTTTGGTGGTGTAGGTGAGTGGTGTAGTTAGAGTTCGAAGTACGCACGTTCTTCGTGCATTTAGAAATTATTTGGAAGAAAGTGAGAGCAGATAGAGGAAGCCTGAATATTCCATGCATATAAATCACCTAGCCAGGTGCTACTTACCCAACGTCTTACAGACAGTATGGGGAACTGCTGAATCAGCAGTTGACACCTCCCCCACCACCGCCCAATAAAATTGAATGGATACTAAAAGACTGGAAAGCAAACAAGCAACCCAGGCAGTCATTGAAGGAGAGACAAATGACATCGCAGCGGCAAAAAATTTGGAAAAATGTTCCTATCTGATGTAGGAGGGCCAAAAGTCTTTTGCTGCCAGAATCTCCAATACACAGTAGTGAGTACTTATGGAAGACTACAACAAAGAAGCAAAGGATAGTGTCTTCAGTAGCACACGTGGGTTTTCCTTCTCAGTCACTTCTTGAATGATGTAATCTTTTAGCATACACAACATCCTTGGACAAAAACTTCCATAGCTTAACCAGTTGGTGATCTTTTATTTGGAACTTGATGCCTGCTGATTTAATTCTCCGTGTCACTGAGCCTTTAGAGCGCTCTATCATATCATCCCTTGTATCTTTTTTTTTCCTCCCAGTTTTAGTCTGTTTTAGTTGTCATTTAAACAAAACAAATACTTAATGAATTTTTGTGTATAGAATACAACTTCTGTGTATGCATGAATATTGCCTTCTGTCTTCATGTTTTTGCCTTTAGGCCATACCAGCATGGAGCAGACATGTTGGCTGCAATTTCCCAGATATTAAATGAATGCACAAAACCTGATCAAGCTTCACCTGCTGCCATAGTGTTACAGGGTCTTCAGGCACTTTGTGAGGCTGAGGTAAGATTAAATTGACTTGTCACTGTGTTTTGTGTTCTGCTTGTGGGTCATGGACTTTTTTCCTAGTTGGCTTTTTTTTTAAGAGTACATTGGATTGTTGCAGAATTTTTTCTTCTGACAAATTTAATTCCTCTTTTCCAACATCAGTTAATTGTTCCTGGGAAACTGTACTGTGAACTTCCACTACAGCAGGTCAGCCCTTCGGTGCATGGGTTGGAATTTTAGGTCAGCTTCGCAGTTTGTTTCAAAGACATCCTTTCATACATTTTTCCTTGAGATTTGAAAAGGAAAAGTATTTGTGTTGGGCACATAATTCTGATTGGCTGAAAGGTATGTAAATAATCTCATTTTTGATACCTTCTTACTGGCCTGCCTTGCTGGGTCTCATTCACATAGTGTACCTGATAGGGAGTGAAATCACTTGTAATGGGGAGGCTTCTGTTTTACTCTACTGCATTCATTACTTACTGATGAAGAGGACAAGTAAGCATTGGAACATACTGCCCAAAGAGGTTGTGCTGTCTCCATCCTTGGAGGTTTTCATGTTCCTTTTGGATACAACCCTGAGCAACCCTGGGTCTGATCTTATAGTGACCCTTTGGAGGTTGGCCTAGAAATATCCTGAGGTCCCTTCCAACCCAAATTGTCCTGTGATCCTGTAATATCCCTGAGTTAGGAGCCAAGGCTTTTTGTTTCCACAGTGGCATCCCAGACGTGGTGATGCAGGCACAGGCATGCTGTGAATCACACTATAGACAAACTGTGGACTATGCAGGCCATCTGAGTTAGTGGAGTAATGGTAGCCTGCAGGAATACTTGATTATCCATTCTCTGCCAAACAGCAATTTTAAGTTTATCCACTTCTTCACTTTTAGTGCAGTGTTTACTGCAGTGAGGCCAATCCAACAAAATCCAGCCATTGCCACATTATACATTTGAAATCACATTAGCAGTTCAAGAACAACATAGTAAATGGTTAGCAGTCCATAGACGTTAGTATTCAATGTAGTTAAAAAGCTTCAGACAATGGCTACTAAGAACCAACTTATTCTGGGTAATTACAGTATTTGCTTTTGGTATGGAGTTTGGCTCTTCTTAAGGTCACATAGATTCTTTGAATGCTGGCCTCAGTATTTAACCAGTGTTTTCCCTGGCTGGATTGTATTTAGACTTTGTTTCCTGCAAAGAAGCAGGAGCTAGGCCTATGACAAATGTCACAACCTACTATAAAAACCTCATCTGAGAACAGACGTACTGTACCACTGTTGAGAAGGAAGGCTGAGACAACTCCAGGTACTCAGGATGGAAGGAAGGAAAGAATTACTTTGTGGATAGGTACTAGTTTTTCCTGTCCTAATTCTTACAGGCCCTCCTCAGCTTGCTTTGTTTCCCCAGTTTCATGCCAGTGTGATGTTCTGGGAGACCAGATCTGCCACCCAGGTATACTGAAATGTTAATAGAGAATTCTCTTGTAGTTTGGTAAACTGGATGACCATTTGGGTTAAGTAATGCAATCTGTCCCTTATTTAGCATTTAGACTCCAGTTTGCAGTGCAGAAACTTTAAAGGGCATAATCATAGAGGTTGGTCAATGGGTTTTGTTTTGGTGCCTTCTCTTTCTGCCACTCTCTCAATAGATAACCATGGAAAAGGGATTTAACCTCTTTGAGCTTTTCCATGTGCAGCTGCTTAGGTGCAGGAATTTAGTAAGCATCTAATTTTCAGTCAGCTTCTGCACCAGTACAACAAACTATGTTTTCATATGTATAGTGTTGACTTAGTTGATGATGGAACCCTATACACCATGTGACTTTCTCAAAGCTGAGTTCTGAGACTCTTAGGAAGGCTCCTTTGTAAAAGTAATGTTATAATAAAACGTGCTGTAACATTGATTTTTTTTTTTTTGGTCTAATATTGTGGAAGAATAGTTTTCCATTTTGTTGACTGCAGTAGTTGTTTTGTGTAAATGTCATGGTACTACATGTATAGCATTAAGAGCATTAGCTTAGCTTTTGTGGGACTTAGAAGAAGAAGGGCTAGCCCTTCCCCCTGCCCTTTTTTTTTTGGTAGGTGTAACAAAAGGCCTTTAATGAATAGTGCACAGTGACTTGCACATCAAAAATGTAAAATACACGCAGTTCTTGCCAGGCCAAATTTCCTATTTCTGGGCAAATACTTTGGTTTTTTTACCAGTGATTTCAGCAGAAGCCAGTGTACTTCCTATGAGGCCATCTATCCTGGCATCTAAATGATTTCCTGTATCAAGTACTGTACGCAAGCCAAGAATGAAAATGCTAAGCATGGTATTTAAAACCCCTTTCCAAGCTTTTTGTGGAAGTGGTTTATTGCTGCTTATTCCCTCAGTCCATATTTATTTGTTTTATTGATCAGAAAGAAACCAGCATAGAAGAGTAATATAATGAACTGGAAAGTTGTGTGAGAACAAATTATGTTGACTGAGTTTAACATTTAGTAGGAATTACAAAGCTGGATGTTGTTTAAACAGTGTACACTTAAAAGCTGTACTCTTAAAATGGTGGGTTTGTGTTGAGGTGTTATCAGAGGATCATTACCTTCTCCTTTAGCTCAAGTTTCTGCCAGTTTCACTTTCTCAGGTCTGATTCACTCCTCATTCTCTTTTTGCCTTACTTTATATCCTTGGCCTATTTAACATCATACTTTCTATTTGAACTCTTTAGCCGGTAGTGTAGGTGCAGTTCCTTACCTGTGCAGATCTGCTGTTGAAGGGAGCTGTCAGGTTCCCAGGATGAACTGTATATAGGTAAAGGTTTTTCCACATACTGAATGAGTGAGTAAAATAAGTTGACTAGGAACCTTGTTGGCCTGCATTCTGTCTGATATATTTGCCGTTTTACTTCATTTCCTGATTACCTGTTACTGCTCCTAAAAGTGCTGCTGCTGCCACCTTTTTTTTTTTCCCGTCTGAACTGTGTGATTTATGCCCTCACTGAATGAAAATCATGTTACCAAAAATCCACTTCAGTGCATCTTAATCACTGGTGCGATTTCTGGTTTTTGAAAGCTGGAAATATCAAAGATATTGTGGCAATGTAAACGTAATTTTTCCTCTTATGAATGCATTATGTTATAACATAGAATCATAGAATAGTTTGGATTGGAAGGGACCTTTAAAGGTCATCTGGTCACAACAGGTCCTCCTTCTGCACCTGCCTCTGTATCCAACCTCCTTTCATCTTGGAATCATTCACTACAGTGGCAACTTCATTTTCTGTCACTTGGTTAGGATGTGTGGTATACTAGTGTAGTCTAGCTGGTGTTACCATGTAGTTTTCTTCTCTTCCTCTCCATATTTTTGCTTTCCCAAGCTTTGTCATTTTAAGTATTTTGACACTTCATTTGCTTTTTTTCTCAAGGCTGGAACAGAGAATTCTAACCTCGTCTTCTGGTTTTGCTAATAAGACGGCAAGTACTCTTGAACTTTTTGTGAGAAATGGTATATCGCGATAGCTTGAGGGACACTGAATAGCTTCAGGAAGCCTAAATTCATCAGTGAATTTTACGTGGAGAACTTACTACTTTTTCTAATCTTAGGGAATTTTTTTTTTTCTTCAGAGCACACAATATGACTTAACAGTGGCTTTTAACTTGCATGTTACTTCTCCCATTTGGTCCTCAACTTCGTGTTGGATTCATTGCAGACACAAAACAAATTAAGGAAACTTGTGCTCCAAGTACTTATAATCTGTTAGCAGAAACTGGAAAACTACTTGTGTAGTCCACAAAAAGAATTCCCTTTTTGTAGCTGAAATTTCAATGTAAGCATTTTGTATTTGAATGTGGACATACTCTATAGATAGAACGATCATGGCCAAACTTTTTACTGTGGAAATGGCATTGTCGATTGATTTGGCTGTTAATCCTCGGGATTAATAGTAGTGCTTCTGCTTCTGCAACACCATCATGTTGTCAAGTCAGCTGGTTTTGGAGTATTGGGCAAAACGTGTTTTAAAAAGAAGATGGTTTTATTTACTCTAATTTATTCCTAGATCATATTTGTCCACAAATGTCACAGGGCAGCCAGGGTCATTTTTCATTATCACAGTGTGTGTCAGAGTCCCATACTCTCTGATCAGGTTATTTTAGATATTCCATGTGTAGAGGATGTAATGTGTATTATCAAATTTACTTATTTGAAGATAGTTGTTACACAGGTTTTCTGATTCAGCAGAGTGATACAAAATAAACCAAAATCACAATACAAATGTAAGTTACATTTAGCAAAATATAGCAATTGCAGTATACAGTTCAATGTGATTCCCATTACCTGTCTCTATAACATGCTCACTGTTACGATGCTGAGCGTCCCCAGTCACCCGTAAGGAATATGTGGGTTGAAGCTAGCTCAAGCCCATTGCTCTCTTCAAAATTCTTTTGTGTGCTGGCTAGTTTTTATACTCTTAATTTGGGCTGAGCCACGTATTGACTCCCCCGTATGCTGATCTGACTGACTCAGGGACATGTTCACACTTTTTTAATGAACTGGGGAGAAACATTTACACCATCAGTTGATCCACTGAACTGTTTATAGCTGTATATCTAAAACAAAGCAACAGCTGTGGTCAGTCCTGCCTTGCATTATTCTCTGAGCTTCATGGGCACATCACCTTTGCCCATTTGAGCCTTCTTCCATTGTAGGGGTTTGTTGGTCAGTCACAGTGTGTAGAACTTATGCAAAGCAATGGTATGCCCTTTACTTTTTGCAAGTTGCAGGTATTTCTGTAGCTGGCTGTTAAGTGTAACACTTCGCAGTAGAGGATGTGTCTGGTGGGTTTTGCTGCAGTTACATGTTCTGGAAAGCTTCTGATAGGTTTTATCCTAATTGTAGTTTAGAGGAGATTCTGAATTTCAGGCAATAATCATGAACAATGTGGAGCTGCTCTGCAATAAATGATGAATACCATATGTTGGCTTGGTTACTGACCTGGATATACTGATTCAGTTTTAAGGTTTTACCGAAAAGCTAGAAAGGGAGACAAATAATTCAAGAGTAGCTACCTGAGGATCATTTTGGGACGATGACAGA
>NW_009200878.1:34759-37699 GCF_000690835.1 Fulmarus glacialis | reverse complement strand
ACCTACTGGATTGTTTTAATAAGGATTGCAGTTAACTGGGATACCCTTTTTTCTGTTGCGCTTACTCTAGGAAGAGATGTTAAGGTTGCTAAGTGGTGATGGAGTTGTTTAGAAAGATGTTAAATGAAACCCATTCCCAGCTGTGTTTTCCAGGTTATTTAAAATATGAATATTTCATATATTTCATATATGAAAATGCTTAAGTCATGCCAGAAGTTTTGAGCAGTATAAATATGTCTTGACTTCAAACAATCAAGAAGAAAAACCCTTTTCTCATTTGATGTCTTGTTTTAGGATAGAAAACACATAGGCAGTAAGATGATGGCTGCAGCTCTGTGATCACAGGGAACCATCGGCTATATCAACCACAACTAAAAGGCTTGAGAGCTGTTGTTATCCAAGTGTTGTGGTGCACGCTCCGCCCAAAAGGAGAGGAATCTTGGAACTTGCTTTCATTGGAAGAGGTTGTGATACCTGCAGATATCAAAAGATGAACCAAACAACCATAAAGAGCTAAGAAATGTTACAAGCAATTTTTGCACCTATTGTTTTACAACTGTTAAAGCCGCCATTTCTCCTTAGAAAGCAAGTGAAATAGTCCCTGCACAGCGTAATCCGGTTGGGCCTCCTTTGTGGGATAGGTTGGGCTAGGTGACCTCCAGAGGTCCCTTCCAACCTAAGTCATTCTCTGAATCAAGGATTCTGTCATAGACTTGGTGCACCAACCTTGCTGAGGTTTGGTATGAATGGATATTTGTCTCAGAGGAAATACTGCTTAAAATTATGTGCTTCTCTGACTTGCTCCCCCCCCAGATCAAAAGTGAAATTTGATTTAAATGTTGTTGTTCCCTATTTTTTCCCATGATTTCCCACCCTCTTAGGGCAGTAGGTCACCTGAAGCAAGAGTGCTTTTTCTCTTCTTGACATCCATAAAACTTAGCTTTTAGTTTTTCCCCTCTAGCAAGTATGTTTCCAGTCAGTGCTTTGTCCAGCAGTAAGCTTGCTATTTTAAAATAAATTTAAAAGATAACAAGAAAACACAAACATAAGCCAAAATGTGCTGTACCAGAAGCACGGAGAGCTTGTGAGTTATGTGGTGGTTAATGTCTCAAGATCACAATGATATGTCCCTTTGAACAAACCCAGAATGAAAAAAAAAACCAAACCAAAGAATATAGAGATGAAAAGAGTCTGGCAAGTCATTGATTACAAAAACAGAATGGGTAAAAGTTGCATACGCTGGCACATGTATATTGCTGTACTGAAGAATGCATCTTTCTGCAAGTAAATGATGTCTGTACTCTTCAATAAAATGTTTAGCATTTGGAAACTCATTTGGAAACACAGGCTGTTTCTTTTACCCAGTAGAAAAATTGAATTTCTGCTGGACTTCCACTTCTCAAGATGGACGTGTATCAACAGATTTCAAATCAGTATTATGTCATATAGTCTCTGCCATTAGTATGAATGTTTTATACATACAGTAAAGAAAATAAATTCTTTCTGTTTGTGAAAGGAAAAAAAATCGTTAAAATTGATTTTATAGTGGAAGTATTTTGGTGCTGACAAAACTACTGAAATACTATTTATTCGCTACAGTCTGCTAAGTACTAGATCCTGTATGGCAGTAATACTGCACTTAGTGCGTATGATGCTTACATATACATGAATATGTGTTGGAAACAATCCTCAGTGGAATACTGTAAAGATACCACATGATTGTTGTAATACTACTGTTGTTTATCTGTGACTTAATTGAGGGCCAATGTTTTTGGCATACCAAATATACGTGGTCCAAAACCAATATGTTGTTTCAATGTAGCTGATAAAAGACGTTTGATGTATGTTGTTCCTGCAGATTTCACTTAGCTCCATCTGCCATGGGGTTTAACACTGAAAATGCTAATATGTCTAGTTGTTCTAAACAATTACCACAGAGTGCAATTTGCCATTGCTTAGGCATGGTAGGGATATCTGCTAAATCTGAAACTTGTGTTAGATTGCTGCCTATTTTTTATGGCCTTTTTTTCCCCTGTTAGCTGAAATTGGAGAATGTGTGTGATACTATAAGAAGGAATGAAATGAAACGTTCTTGGCTAGCTAATAATTTTGTAGTCTTCCTAAATGACAGTATCAAATGAGACTCCATGAATATGCAACTTTATTTGTTTCTCTGCATATTAATACAAGGTGTCTTTTCTGTTTCTAGACAGCTAGCTTATTACAAAGTTAAAATTTTTAGATAGTTTAGTTTAGTAAGAACTTAAAGTGCTAATAGGTATGTCTGTCTTTCTGAATACTGGAAGAGGTATTTTCTTATTCTTGCAAACTGTGTTTTGAAAGATGGGAGAGAGAGGCATAATTTTCACTTGGAATGTTATCAGATTAGGCGTTTCTAGCCATCAGTGGTTGTTACCATAGAAATGTACTCATGGGTGTGCTATTCCTGAAATGGATTCAACTCCAAAGGCATGTTCAGTTTTTTAAACTGCACTCTAAAATGTGTTTTGCACTTACTGAAGTGAACTGCTTAATTCGGCAATTACCTGAATTGAGTGATACCAAGCGTACTGGTTTTTTCAGTGCAGAGTAACTCTAAAACTATCTTTCTTAATGCCTTTGTGGAATGTGTTCACAAACATCCCTTCATTTGATTTCATTACATAGGTGGATTTGTATTTCTCTTTGACTGAGTCTTCTGTTGCTTTAGTGTAATTTCATAGGCCTGGAAGAAATTTTCATGGTATTTGCTCAGATTGTTTAGAGAAGAGTTTTGATTTGCAGTTCTGGTATGTTTTCCCCTTTAAAAGGCTGAGTATATATACTCATACCTTGCTCTGCCATAGCTATTTTTTCTTTTTTTGTCTAGACTTTGGTTCTAACCCTGCATTGTTATGGGTTTGTTATTTTTCTTTCTTTGTTTTGTTGTTGTGGTGGGGG
>NW_009200878.1:6986-34713 GCF_000690835.1 Fulmarus glacialis | reverse complement strand
GTAGTTTATTGGGTCGGGTTTTTTGCTTTGTGGCTCTTCCTGTTTTGCATCATTTTTATTACAGTGGAGCCTGAAGTCTGAAAGACAAATAGTAGCAACAGATAAATTCCAGACAGAATTATTTTAGGTATGGTGGCAAAATCTGAAAAGTGAAATTCTCCACAGGGAGGAATGTGAGGTTTGACCAAATGCTCCAGGGAAATTAATTAAGTTTTCACTAGATGTCGTGGTTTAATCCCAGCTGCTCACTTCCCTCCCTCTCCCCCCTCAATCAGATGGGGGAGAGAATCAGGAGAGTAAAAGTGAGAACACTTCTAGGTTGAGATAAGAACAGTTTAATAATGGAATAATAATAATAATAATTAAAAAATAGTAATGAAAAGGAAAATAACAAAAAGAGAGAGAAATAAAACGCAAAAAAGACAAGTGATGCAAATGAAAAGCAATTGCTCACCACCAACCAACCAATGCCCAGCCTGTTCCCAAGCAGCAGCCCCCCCAGCTTTCTCCTGAGCGTGACATCATATGGTATGGAATATCCCTTTGAGCAGTTTGGGTCAGCTGTCCTGGCTGTGCCCCCCTTGTGCATCTCCAGCCTTCTCAGTGGGTAGAGCATGAGAAGCTGAAAAGTCCTTGACTTAGTGTAAGCACTACTTAGCAAGAACTAAAACATCAGTGTGTTATCAACATTATTCTCATGTTAAATCCAAAACGTAACACTAAACCAGCTACTAGGAGGGAAATTAACTCTATCCCAGACGAAATCAGGACACTAGAATACATGGCTCCTTACAGAGAGAGAGCATGGGTAACTGGAAAAATCTCACAAGGAAAAATGAAAGTTTTAGTACCAATAATACTGTCTAGGCAAGCTTCCTGTGGAACTCAACTACTTCTTTTTGTGACTTTTGTATAATTCTTCAGCTAGAACTGTACCACTGGCTGAGCATCTTACAGATGTTTTTCAGTGCCTAGAAATGCCAAATGTTGTACTGACTGCTCATTTAGCTGTCATGCAGATTTTTAAATAAGCCAGGTGAGGCTTATTTTTATCCAGGAAGGGCTAAGTAGGACCAATTATGTCTCACTGCTGTGCTGTAGTTAGAATAATAGTGTAAATGCGTAGTCATTATTTTCTTCACTATACAAAGTTGATTAAGTTGTGGTGAATAGCTAGAAAATAGTTATGGCCTAGTAGTCTTTCAGCTTTATAAAAGGTAGGATGAACACAAAGACATCACTGGTGTCAGCAGCATCATTTCAAACCCTTAGAAACATTCTAAACACCTAACCCCAAATGTTCTGAATGTGACCTGATACAGCGATGTCTTCCTGAGTGTGTGGACTGCCTGAAGCACAGACTCATTGATATATAGACTGCTCCTTTTTCATCTCAAATGTGCATTAGTCCTACAGGTAAACATTGACATTATTTTGATATACCTAATAAAGAGCACAGATGAATGGTTGAAGAAAAAAAAAAAAGGGATTGATAAGCCTTACACTGGAAGGAGTGGATATGCAACAGGCATGTGCCATATCCCTATTTTGCTCAGCAAAGAATCACTGCAGCAGCTTGTGAAATCAGCTTTTGAAATCACTGTGCCCTACCGGCAGAACAAAAACTGATCTTTTCACTGGAGATCTTAGGGTTCAATCTGAGCTTTAGAAGCTGAATACAAACATGTAAGCATACAAAAAAGATGACTTGCATGATGAACAGATCTTGTGCATCATCTGTCTAGTAGTTCCTGTTACTTTAGGTCTTATGGCAAAGAGGAATCAGTAAGCAAATAGTGAAATAACTGTGAATTTTTAAGACAAACTCTCATCTAAGAGTATATGGAGGAATGTGAAGGTGCTTATTTGGCTATCAAACGGGTAGATGAGTTACACTGGTAGTTTGAGCTGATTTTGCAGTGTAAATTGTTCCCCTTCCTACTGAAGGAGAAATGAGGTGAGGATAATGGAAATAGGGGTATTAGCTGTGAATGGATTTGAAGACGAGTGTTTCATTGGATTCCCTTCCCCTTCTAAAAGGACCAGAGTGATGCTTACTTCTTGAACACTTCTCATCAGGTTGAACGGTGAGAAAGGCCATTTGCTTTGACTGTGTATGTCATCATAGATTTCTAAAAGCTTCTGGATTGGTGTGAGGAACAGTCTGAAGAATTTCCAGTGTGTATAAAATTATTCAAATCACTTTCATACTTGAAGAAGAACCTATAGAGTAGGCCACAGCTCAGCTTGAAATACTCCTGTATGCTGCTGTTATTCTTCATAAAATACTGTGGTGAACATAAGCAGTAGGCAGAAAGGACTTCTTTAATGTCCCTAATTAGAAGTGTTCACGTTTGTGAGGAGACTTTTTTATGTGTGAGTGCTCTGAATAAAGCAGGTTTTGTTGTCATCTGAAGCTTGAATCACATTTTCTTGGAAATAAAGCTGAGCATCAGGACTTCTGGGTCAAGTGGAACAGTGCCAGTTTTTTTCATTTGGATGTTATTGCTTGCGGCTTTCAAAAAATCACTCTGTAGTTACCATATTCATGCTGTGCTGTGCTGACTTGCAACACTAGGAAAAAGAGAAAAATAAAAGCTTGCATTTCAGCTCTGGTACTGCTGCACAGCAGTAATCCCTTTACTTCAGGAGGATCTTCTGTCTGAAGAAGTCAAAATGCTTTTGTAACAATCAATCTGTACAACTCTGCTGTGAGTATCCCTTTTTTCAGCCAGGAGAAATCAAAGCCCTCACTTTCTTCCAAAGCTTCAACAAAATAAAACTCCAGTGTTTGCTTCCTCATCTTTTCACATGACCCAAAAGATTACTCTTTTCTCTCTATACTGTAAAATTTTGTACTAATTATGTGTGGCACTGAGTTTCCAGGCACAATATCTCAACTGCCTTGATGACAAGTTGCTTAACAATTTCAGAGACCCGTGGCTTTGAATTAAGGATAATTCAGTAAAGTGCTTAAGGATAATCATGAACTTCAGCACAAAGAGTGATCTTTGTATTCAGTGGGACTCTTCAGGCTAAAAGTGGAGTGCCTTTTTGAATTGAGGTCTGAAAAGTGAAGCATGTTTCCAGAATATTCTTCCAGACAGCTTGCCATGAGAATGAACTAGCTACTGACTTGATAAATAGAGCCAGTTGTTTCTGTGAAACAACACTGTAATACAGAGGTTGCTGTAAATATGTTTTATAATGCACTTGGTTCTTGTTTTTATTCAGTGTAATGTCTGTGAGTCGTAGTTGGCTAGAGCAAAAAAGCCAAGAGATTTCCTGTTGCTTATCAAGCACTGAATGTAAGTGGGGAGAGGGTTTGTTGTTTGGTGCTAATGAAAGCATTCAATAGCGAGAAACAAGCTGTAGAACTTCCTCCCCCCCGTTTTTTTTTTCCCTTACAGCTGACAAAATCTCATATGGATTTTGGCTGTTGGTGTATATAATTAAAAAAAAAACCAAACCTCAGATCTGTTGAGCTGGCTAACTAATGCTTTTTACCATGCTGTAATGCATCCCAGTGTGTGTTGGATCTGCATGAGAATTCTGATAGTCTTTTTGCCATCTAAACACCGGGGTACGTGTATCTAGTAGTATTAACTTTGAAACTTAGTTATTCAGCTTTCCCTTCCCTCTATAGGTATCAAAGAGCAGATTAGACTTCTTTTTATGCAGAGTGTTACCTTCTTGTTGGATGATTTCAATTTTTTATTTATGTTTTTTCCCAGTGATTTATAATCCGTGAAAAAATACCAACCTTAGAACCATACCCTGCAAGGTGCTCTGAGTTTAATTTTATAATGTGTAATGACAAGTTATTTTGCTTTTCAGGGTATGTTTGTCCTATAACCAAATATTGGCCTCCTGGGTTGAAAAAAAAAAAGAAAAAGCATTATTTTTCCGGTTTATGCTGGATTCTTTGTAGCATGGAAGCCTGCAGATACTTCTGTTTTTACCTGCCATTGCCAATATTTCATTGTGGTTGCTTTTTCTCCGCCCCCTTCTCTCTTGAGGACCTAATCACTCGGATTGCAGAAGTGTATCTAAAGTGATTTCAGCTTCTATTTAATGCACAGTAACTTTCTGGTTTCTAGTATAACTGCAAAGGCAGTTTTAAACGGCTGAAATTACTATGTTCTAAGGACTTGGAAAGCAAATGACAAAACTTCAAATTCATTATTAACAGAATAAAAATTAATTCTGACATTTACAAAAACTCTGAAACTGGTTTGAAAGTTAACGATTGGAAGCATGATGTTACTATCATCTGTGGTTTCCTGACAGAATTAATTATTTTTTATGGTTCTGGTTCGTTGAAGTGATTTCTCTCACAGTAAATTGTAAGAACTGACCTGCTTAGTATAGGGCTAATGAAGTTGTGGTATTAGTGTTTATTTTAGTTTGACATTTTCCCAACAATTTCTGGATTCCTGCAGTTTTACATTCTTCTTTTGTTCTGCAAATTTGGTTGGATTTGGTTGTGTTTAAAGATTAAGGGCATTTTGTTTTGGAGGGCTCCCAAGGAACATAGCTTTCTCTGTAGCTTCCTCTGCTTTCATCCTGTTGAACTCTGAGGCAGCTTGTTTTTAAGCTAATTTGAACAAGTGAAGTATGGCAGTAGTATTATATGAAGATACGTCTGCAACTTTATGTGTATTGCTAACAGTGTCCTATTTATTCCTACTGGTAGCTGAAGTGTTGTGCAGTATTATTGCATGATGTCAATTAATATAATGTGATGCTGTTAATAGAAGTGAATTTTTAACGTACTTGTTTTTTCCTTTTCTTTTTATGAACCCTATATTAATTCCTGTTCCCAAGTAGGAAGAAAGAAGGCAAGTGCTGGAAAGAAGTGTTGTTTAAGTCAAGTTGGGATTGCTGTTAGTAATGGTGCCTCCCACTTTCCGTCCAGGTTGTTTGCATCCGTTCTACATGGAATGCTCTGTCACCAAAGCTGAGCTGTGATACAAGACCCCTTATTTTAAAAGCGCTGAATGAATTGTTTGCCCTGGTTCCCTCATTAACAGTGAATACAAATGAATATGAGGTATGTACTCATGGACTAAGGTGAGTCTCTTCATTTAGTATATCTTTGTAAATGGGTTTTAAATGTCCCTGCTTGGTTTTAATATCTCTAAATTGCACCCACTGCCTAATTGAGGTTAGTCGTAATGCACATTTCCATACAGCTTCACATTAGCTTGCATTAGTGAATACTGGTGTTGTCCGAAAAGCGGATTCGTGCCCGGCGTGCAAGTAACCAATTCCACACGCTCAGGAGAGATATTGTTTTATTCAGGCCTGGGTGCTCGGTGGACTTGCCACAAATCAAGCACACCTGGTCTAATCACCTTTCTGTTTATATCCATGCTTCTCATACGTATTATAAATTTCTCTTTTACATATTCATTAAGTTTCCAGGAACTAATTATAATATTACCTCATCCTAGACACATGCGCACTAAAGTCTTTAGGGTCTTCTTGAGGGTCTTGGGTGGTCTCTGGTGGTCAGCAGGGTAGTGAACTTTCTGTGAACTTGTCCTTCCTTCTCCTTATAAGGTTGCAACTTGTCCCCAAGCCATACTTGGATCGCTTTTGTTTACGGTTTCCATAGTCGAAGTTAATTATCACTAGAATCTAACAATGCTTCTAGGATACACAGTTTATACTAGTTACAATTCCACACACTTACAAACACAACACCTGTTAGTTACCTAACTTCTAAGCAACAAATCTTCATTGTTTAGAATTAAAGAAGCGAGCAGTATGGAATAAGAGGTACTGTAACAGACTATACCTACTGCATCACTGGGAGATAGGTGAGAAATTCCAGTGCAAGGTTGATCAGAGGTTTCCCTCTGCCAGAATGTGACGACATGTGAATGCATCTAACAGTTCAAACCTGCGCCCCTTCCACTTTGGTAGCTTACTGCATGTGGCAGCAGTTTGTTTCAGGTAACTGCCTCTATTTCAACTGCTTATTTGGTTAAAGAAAATCTGAATGCCTGTTTTGTTCGCTTTTATAGAAATTCAAAGCTCAAGTTATCACCTTCCTTTGGAACAACACACAAAACAAGGTAGGTGATACAATTGAAAATGTTAATTCCTGGTGTCAGCAACTGGGTATTAAGTTTTATAGCTTTCTCTCAAGACAAGGTTATCAGTGTCAGCAATCTCATTTTCTAATAGGGTTTTCTTCTTGTCATTGACCATTTAACACTGTTTTTGAAGCAATGTAATGCACATGAGAGGTGATAACTGATGGTCTTAACATCTGCCACTCCCAAGGAGAATTGTAACGCAAAGTAGTATGACTCCTCTGGTAGGCTTCAGCCTTGACATGGTGAAGCATTCTTGGCAAAGCTGCAGCTGTGACAACTAACTCAATTCTTTCTTAGGGTATTGTAATGCGGTGGGAATGTTGGACCATCATCTCCATGGGGCTGGTGGAACCAAAGGATTTTAGTTTAAATACAGCTTGGATATTTCTACATAAACTACCCTCACAGCAGTAACGGAGTGTAGGAATCAGAATGTTTGCTATCAAGCCTAGATAATTGGTTTCCAGTAGGTAGCAATACCATATGCTGTGCTTGTGATTTTCTTTTTCTTCCTGTTAATTTTCTAGGATGCTGTTGTAGCCATTTCGGCCTATAAATCACTCTCGTCATTTGGCTCTGAAGAACATACAATTCTTCATCTTCCTGAACAGGTAGCAGTGTTATATGTTTAATAGTAAGGACATCTGATACTTCCATCTGGCATAGGTTGTATCCTCTTGGAAGGGAAACAAGGCCTTGTGCCATCTCTACCGCACAACCATCAGAGCCTCATAGAAGGAATATGAGCTCCTGCTGGTGAAATGGGATGATATTATGTATGATTAGCATAACTAAGACTTATGAGAGGGGAAAGGCACAAATGGAGGCTGAGTGAGTTCTAAGCAGTCAGAAGGTAGTTTTTCTGCTTTCATTAGTTAAATCAGCAGGTTATTTTTTGGGGTACCTAATTTGCATTTTATGCTCTTCCGTTGGTGCTTGCAGTTGAGTCTTGACATTAAGCAGCTTTTGTGATTATCGCTTCATCCATTGCAGCCACACTCATGCTTAGTACTTTTGTTCCTGAAATAGGCAAGTCAGTTTGAAAAGTAGGTGCTATTTCTGGAATTAATCTGAAAACTTTTCCTGTGTTTCTGTTCTTAACTTTTACAGCATAACATTTTGCTTTTTTGTTAATAAAGGCAGCCAGAAAGAAATTGAGGTACCTATTGGAAAGCTTTTTAAGTATGTAGAGGGCTGTTAAACTCTGAAACTTTAGTCTGATCCGTTGACTCAATAACCTTACAAAATAAAAGAGTGCAAGGAGATGAACGTATACGATCATCTATGTGACTTTTTTTTTTTACAATAACTTTGTAAGAGACTAGGCAATGATCAGTAGTCCATTGGTACTTTATGGCATAGTAAATACTTCTGTAAGTTTTTATTTACTGCATTATTACAAGATTGGCTCCATTTGCGGGTTGTAACTGGCCTTTATGAAAAGGTCGGAATAAGCAACTTTAAAATTAAAAAACATACTTGCTTTATATAAATCTATGAGAAGAGTTCAGCATAAACCTTACAAATTAAAAATGTGTTTTGCATAGAAGAGGAGCAGAAGATAGAATGAGGGAAATCTCTGAACACTGCTGCAATACTGAATCTTTCACAGTAGTACATAACTCTGTATTATTGGTGCTGTTACTTTACACTCGTTAGAAAATGAGTAAATATGTTTTCATTGAAAGTGTTGTAAATATGTTGCAGTTTTTCAAATTCTGAAAACTAGTGTGGAAAAATAACGTCTAGCAGAAATAGTCTGCGTATATTAAAGTGCCAATATAAAACATTGTTTTACTCTAATTGAAGAAGAGTCAAAATTGAAGAAGAGTGAACATGAAGTTTTAGTAATATTAGTTGAGTCTATAAGTGTTAAGATTAATTTTACTATTACAGGTATGGATTTACATACCTATGTGATTTTTATCAATTAGTTTTGCCTTTCATTCGGGTATAAGAAAAGCTTTTATTCTTTCAGCTTCAAATTAGTGAAATGAAGTGAGATTAATGAAATGGGGAATTTTTCATATTTAGTTGGTATTTTTGACACTTGGTTGACACTTGGAATCGTGAAAGATAATGAGAATTTTGAATTTTTGTGCTGACATTTCCTTTTTTTTAATCTTTCAGGCACGACCAGAAGTTGACTCACTGGAGGAGGTAGACATGAATGAAGATGAAGAAGAGGAGAAGGAGGCAGATCTTTTTGTTCCGGGTTCTTCATATATCAAGCTATTGTCTCTAACACCAGCTTCTGTTTTAGGAGGTATAATATATTCAGTATTTGATGTTACTTTGCAGATTTATAATGACAGTGACTGTACAGACATACGGCTTTCTTATAAGGGAGTGTCATGTTAAAGTTTAGCCTTCCCCTTCCACCCCGGGAAAATATCTTACCAAATTGCAGGAAAAAATGTGAAGTAGAAGTTCAGAGGAAAACAAAACCCCCAACCCATTTTTAGGAAGACAGTGGATCAGGGGTCCTGATGGTGGGAAAAAATGCATGTAACATAACTTAAAAATCCTTATCTGTCCCATAGGAAAAGCCAGTTGCTTATCATTTACTTCGTGTCCATTGTTTCATCATAGTGCAACTTCAATAGGGAACACTGAACAGATGTTTTTAAAGGCAGCTCTGTATTTTAGCACAGGATGGACTGAAGAAGAAAACCCCACACCCAAAGCCATACTGTTTTATAAACAGAGTTGATTGGAACATGCTGCAATTCTAATTTACCAAAGCTGCTTATGTGAAGCGTCGGAAAGTGAAGTTTTAGGTAGTATTTTCTCTCAAACGCCTTTAAAACTGATTTGTCACTTCAGTTTCCATATTGCATCAAATCATTGGAGTCCACAGGGTATCAGAAGTGGTATAACAGCGTATTTTTTATTTTAATAGTTTTTCATTCTGGATATCTGAGATTTGTCTGAAACCTGGTAGTCAGAGAATTAAAAATAATCCCATATAACAAACTATAAACTTCAGACAACTGCTATTTATTTATTATTATTACTGTTATTGAGAGGTATATCTCTGCAGGAAGGATGCTAAGAATTTTGTTCCTGTGATGTTAGTTACCTCTTTTTTTCCTTCAGACTGATTCCAAGCTTTAAAATACGATATTCTAGTATTTGCTGCACATTTAGGTGTTTCATTAAATTTATCCAGATTTTCTAGTTTGAGTTATATCTGGCAGCCTCGATTTTTGGGTTGTCTCTCTTGCCTGAAGAATTGCTTTTGAATGGCTTGTAAGAATATTAAGTCCTTTGGGATAACTAGCCAGTGCAGTAATAGTTCAGCAGTGATATTAGCTGTGTTAGGGTGTCTCTGTCAATGTGGATGGTTAGCAGCAGAGAAAGAGCTGTTCTCTTTCAGAGAATTTCTTCTCTATTGCTGTAGCTACCCTAAACAAAAAAGCTCTTATAAAAGTCTAGAGCAGGTAGGTGGATAGTATTTTCATGTCAATAAAGTTAGTTTTTTTGGAAGACTATACAGTGTTGAGGACTGGGGACAAAAATTTATAGTTTCTGTCTGAATCACTATAGTGAAAATTGCTAAACCTGCATGCTGAGGTTTTTGTTTGAAGAATATTGGCATTATGGGTGGAGAAAAAAAAATCCCCAGATGTAGGTGCCCTTTCTGCCATGCTACAAAAACCTGATTTAGGCTGCTATTACACTATGAAGTTGAACTGGGAGAGAGCATTGCTGAAATTCACGGGAACTTGCTGAAAATACGAAATGTGAGGAAGTTCCAGTATAAAACTATTTTATTCCAGGCTGCCATAGGTATTTCATGGACCCAGAAAGGATGAGTGAGTGCCCTTTTGTCTCCTTTGTCCTCTAGTTCCTAGTCAAAGCAGGACTGCATGTGATTTGGGAATTTGTATGCCAAAGTTTCAAGCCTAGTGTGAAACAGTTGTTATAAATCCCCTTAAAACTCAGTTGTATAACGAAAGCACTAACAGACTTTTAAACATATCAGGTTTGCAAGGTGCTGGTACAATGTTGGCTCTCAGTTGTGAGGTGGTAACAAACATCATGCAGTCATATATATGTACATACATGGTACATACAGAAACACGACCCTTTTTTCTAACATGTGCCTGCAGTTAGCCGCTTCAGATTGACTCTACAAATGAACAATAACTTTGTATTAATTCTGTATAATTTTAAACCTGGTTAGACTATAAAATGCATAGCTTGAGAGCACAGAACTTAATAAACAATTTGTACTGCTATGGTAACAAAAATAAAGGTAATACTTCTCTCTCTCGGTATCCCCTGGTTGCATTTACACACTCTCCATCTACCCTCTTTGCATTGTGCTTCTTTTAAATCTCTTTAAGAACAACCTGGTTTTAGAGACAGTATTTTTCACTACGTTGGTAAACATCAGTTTTATTTCTTATTGTCATTCTGTCAGCATGTGCCAGTGTTGTTGGTGTAGCAGTCAAAGAATGCAATCAACAGCTCATGGAATAGTTAAGGCTATTTTTCTTCCCAGCCATAGTATCTGACATGACTTACTCAGAGCCTCTTGAAGTTGCAGTGACAGCAAGTATGGAGTCAGAGAGACTTGCTTAAAGTTCTCAATTCTTTGACCTTGAGCTTTCATCTGAATATGTCATTACTGTTTTATCTAACCATATCGCCCCTGAAGCGCAGGTGTCATTTTGGGTTTTCCAGGGTTTGTTTGGTCTCTCAGTCATCATGCTCTGACATTCCCTTTCCTCTCTCCTCATTTTCTTGCGCTTCATCCAGCATTTGAAGAGTTTGCAACATCACTTGTGAAACAGGAGATGACCAATATGCCCCGTGGTGTGTATCATTCTGCCTTGAGAGGAGGGACCACACGCTCAGACCAGGGGAAGGCGATGGCAGGTGTTCCAAACTTCTTGCTGAAAATGTATGAGAGGAACAAACAACCAGGCATGACACCAGGTCTTGCAGGTAAGCTGTCACTTTCTTGAAGTTAGACAAGTATACATGCTTTGACCGAAAGATTTCTATGAATCTGAGAGTGAAATCAGTTTAAGAAACAATGATGTCTTATGTCACTTGATTATGCTTACATAGGCTTTTAAATTGTTGGCTTTATTAAG
This sequence comes from Fulmarus glacialis, assembly GCF_000690835.1. Lineage (NCBI taxonomy): Eukaryota > Metazoa > Chordata > Aves > Procellariiformes > Procellariidae > Fulmarus > Fulmarus glacialis. The sequence goes on along the minus strand of NW_009200878.1, from coordinate 23,498 downwards.
TTTACTTTACTTTGCTTTGGGTTTTCCACTGACTTATGCAAGACTTCTGAACTAGTAGCATGAGTATTGACCTTTCTTTTCTCCTTCCTTCCTGCTTTAAGCTGGCATGTTGTTGTGTTATGACCTTCCAGTCCATATGGGCAAAGATGGCAAGCCTATTAATCGATTTCTGGCCAGCAGGGGACGCAATTTCCAGCAAATGTTGGTAGCCCTCATTCATGAGGTAAGTTGCTGGCTTTTCTTCCCTTTTCAGAAGTATTATGCTTCCTTCCCTGCCTTACTACCTCATTTGTTTATGCTAATTAGGAATTAGTATCAGCTAGCAATGACACGTATCATAATTAACTAAAGTTGTGGTGAGGGATAACTAACTTGAATTGAACATGTAAATACTTTTTTTTAAGTGTTCACTGCTGAAGTACCTATTCTGAAAATAAGTAAAACAAACAGAAGCTGACCTTTGCCTTTATTTGCCTTGCAGGCTACTATACCTGCCTTATACCTCTTGTGTGTAACCAGTTGTAGGTGAATAGCAGGTCTGAACAATGATGGGACTCTGTGGGGAAATAACATCTACACCTTGCTAAGACTTGCTATTTTATTCTGTCTCTTAAATGTTTAAGCTCCCTGATCTATTAGGCTTATGCCACTGAAACCATGCAGTTACCTTTGGTGTGGTTTTGGAAAAAGGGCATGAAATAATGCCTCACTTAATGAATCCAGAAAATAAAGTGCTTGTAACAAAATCTTTCAGAGAGTTTAGAATTACGGTACTTTTATGGTTGATATGAAAGTTGATCTTTGAAAATTTTGGAGAGCAGTAAAACAAAATAAGTAGTTAGACTGCAACTAGGGAAATAAGTGTTCCTTTCCCAATTTTATGCCAGTGAGAGCAGTTACTAACACAAGTGGAAATGTATTATCTCTTTAAAAGTTCATAAAATTATTCTATTAATACAATCATTTTATATTGCTGCAGAGGTTAATTACATGCATCTGAGAGTGAAGTTTCTGCTCACAGGACATAAATAAGAATGTATGAATTATATCAGTATGAATTATATGAGCAAGAAAGCATAGATGACAAAAAAAACCTTCTATAAAATTTAGATTGAGTCTTAGGCAGGATGTTCAGAAATGAAAACAATGTATGAATATCTGGACATTTTAAAGATTTTTTTTTTTTTTTCCCCCCCCACCCCACAGCAATACCAATTCCTGTTCTACTTTTCAAGGATAGAAGAGCTTAAACAGTCCCATTCCTCCTCTTTCTCTGTCCCGTCTACAGGCAGTTTGGTGCTATTAAAGATAATTTGATTGTATGCTGTTTTGTACAGAGGAGCCTTTTCTTCAGAGCACAGGATGGATCCTGTGTTGACAGTGAACCAGAACTGTGTAATTAAAAGCAAGTGTTTTATCTAACAGTCGTACTGTACTTGATGCAGAAGTTGGAAGAGGTAGAATGAATGAGATATGGGTTGCAGGTCGGAGTGTGTCTGGGTCCTGATTTTGGTTTGTGACTGACACCCAACAGACCTGGAGCCTGCCTGCTGCAAAATTCCTTTATGATGCTAATAAAATCACTGACACTAAACACTTTCTATTATGAAGTAAGTATAGCACAGGGTCTCAGTGGGAAGGTTGTGTGCACAGGGTTTGGAGAGTTTTCTGTTTACAAACTGAAAGCCTGACACAGAACACAGGTGCCTGCAGTTGGAAAATGCATGGGGGCTACATTCTGATCCTGTGATGCATCTGCATGTCTCCCTCCTGGCTTTGCTCTCAGGTCCTGCTCCCTGCTTGTTTACACTGCATTTGTACTGGTTCACTTCCTTGGTCTCTTTGGAGCAAACGAACTAGTTCCCTCTCTAGCAAACCTGGCTGCAGCATAGTTTGCCTGAAGCTTCCAGTCAAGCGATGTGAATGTGCACCATGCTGAAATTGGCTGCTCCTACATAGTGCAGTCTTCCATCTCTGTACCATCTCTGAAACACTTTCATGTGGTACCATACACATAAAATTTTTACCTATCATACAACATCTTACCGTTTTGGTCCTTCTGAACTGAAAAGCCACAAAAAGTAATAATCATGTCTTGTGGCCTCGAAGACACCCCAGGATCCCAGTAGAAGTTAGGCCAAGTGGTACAAGGATGAAAGCCAGTCTGATGGAAAGTTCTTTTTTCAAACTAGTGAAAATAAAAAACAAAAGCCACCCTTAAACACAGGTCTCAAAGTATCTAATCATGTATGCAAATTTAATAGATATTTTCCATCTTGACATCTTTACTGCTAAAGAATGAAAGCAGAAACTGAAATAATACCCCTCATCATCACAGGAGTGTGCAAGGAAATTAATGAATGTTTTCTAACTACTTGGATGCTCCAGTGGAGAGCACCAGGGGAAGTCCACAAGGATATTGCAAAATATGTCAGAGGAGCAGATTTAGAGTAATGAGTTATGAATGAATCATGAGCTTGCATAGCATCCAGAAAGAAAAGCTCTGCCTTCTATGTAGTTGCTTCATTCAGTAGGACCTGGGTTCAGTGCCAGGGGTTCTGGAGAAAAACGTATTTAATTATATTATAATAAAAGGCATGTATTAAAGTGCTATATAAGCCAAGTTACAGTGGGATGAAGATCAGTTCTAAACTACTATGTTGTAAACACTCGCCTACTAAAGCATCAAATACAATCTCTAGTAAAAATATTTATTTATTTGTGTGTACTAGCAGTGATTATAACATCCAGCAGCACATCAAAAATTGACTTTTCTTCTGCTAACAAGCTACCTTCATAGAAACACAACCTTAAAATGGTTTGCTTGACGAAAGCGTGGGGTTTTTATTCAATGTGGTGAACTGAATGGAGTTAGTGAATACATACCAATGACTGGAGACAGAAATATTTTAAGTATCATCTCAGTATTTTACAAAGTCAGTTGATTCAAGGTGTAGTAAAACTAAAGTGTTTGGAATACAAACCTATACACACATATCTTCAGACAATCCTAACTGCACTCCTTTAGTGAAAATTCACAATAACTATAAAATTTTGATCAAAATATATCAGTATTTCTGTTCTCAGCTTACACTGCTTTAAAAGACAATAACATTTTTTCTTGCCTTTTTTCTCCTTGTACATAGAGACAGTTGGAGTTTTAGGGGCATCAGGAAAAGGTATTTGGGCCTTTGGCTTGAAGAGAAGCGAGTGCCTGGGCTCATCCGACTGAATTTCATGCCATAGTGCTTGTTTAGTCCTCAGCGTTCTTCTGGGGAACAGAGTTTAACAGTAAAAGCAGGGAGCTTAAAGCTATAAAGCTTAAGCAGTATTGGTCTAAGAAAATTGAGTTAGTAGGACCTAGGCTTATCTTTTCCCTGCAGTGGCTGTAGGAATTAACGTGTTTTTGCAAAGTCATTGCTTCAGAGTTCAACACAGTGTATTAAGCCGTTTTTTAAGGGGTTTTAAATTACCAGAATGACACTTCTTTGCTACTGGTTCGATTCCTTTTTATATTGGGGCTTTTTTTAACTCATAGTGACTTTTTAAGTAAAGTAAGAAGAGTTTCATTAAAAAGAAGACTTAAAGTTATCTTTGAAGCATTGTAGTCAGCATAAAGCTCTGAGAAAACTGGATGTAAACACGAAATTACAATTAATTGGGAGACGGCAAGCATCCATTTATTTTATCTCTAGAAATCCCCAGCAGTTGGCATTTCCTTAGTTAGGGATTAGCAGTCATCAATATAATTGCCATACTGGGATAATAACATTTTCATCTTTTCAGTGGTTTGATCTACGCTCACATCTGTAGAATATGAACCTACAGGTTGCGTATCTGTCTGTATCTGCGTATGCTTAGTTGCCATTATTACAGTTAGTTTTTTGTAAAGTGAGGCATGGGGAGGGGCTTGAGTTTCACTTTTGTGAGATTCTTTATGTGTAGAAGTGTGATGCCTGAGATTCTGCTACAAAAAAAACGAGTTACATGAGGTTTGTATGCAGAGGAAAGAATTTCTTCGTGTATGTTTAAAAGTCTGTAAAGCATACAGATAACAAATACCTGGGTCTAGCTGCCATTCAAATCTAACAGTAACATCAACAGTAGAAAGGTAATTTACTGTTAAGCCTTAATTGGCCAGACTTAGTCTATCTCCTAGGTGCTATTCTAGCTAAGGGATTAGATGCAGCTGTAATACCTGTCAGCAGGATCAGATTAAGATGCAGAAGGGTTTTTTGATGTTATTTGAACTGGTATCTCATGGGAGGCAGAACATATGTTCAATAAACAGTGGTACGTTTGAAATGCTGTATTGCTCATTACTGGTCACTAGTGACTTGAAAGAGGAAGATCATCTTTCCTCCAGAAATGGGGATGTGCTGTTTGATTGATTATTAAACAGAGCTTGTTAACCTCTCTTTGAGAGGACATGTAAGTTACTGTAGTCACAGTGGTCAGAAATCACATAGACCATGGATTTTCTTTGTTTTCTCTACAGCTGCCTGCATCATACTGTACAAGAAGTCCCTGAGGTTTATCACGGTCACCTGGGCTGGATTAGCTAATAATTGCCTGTGACTGTTTCAGATTTTGGAGTAATTCTTCCTAGGAGTTTATAGGAATAATGTCTTACCAGCTTCACTTACCTCTGTTGTGAAAATGAATGAAGATGAATAGTCACGTATGTTCACATCATGTACCAGATGTTTTGATGGTTCTGTAAATGTATGTTTTGGGTCAAAGTTATTAGGCTTTCAACTAGCTACCCATCTTTTCTTTTGTTAGTGGAGGTAAAGGGAACAGTTCATGCTACATGCAAAAAGCACAGAGGCAGCCTGCTTTTGGCACACAGATGTGGTAAATGGTGGCTTTGATGATCTGAACCGGTGCAGTGTTTTTAAAATAAGGGAGGATGGTCTTGCCTTTGCATGTTTCTTAATATTCAAGTGCTTTCTTTGTGTTGGAAATAGCACAGTTGTTTTGCCCTAACAATTAGTAATATTTACAGGCACAGTTGCAAAGTTGGGTGCCAGTGGTGAGTTGTACAGTATTAAATACTGCTCTGCAAATAATCATTTTAGGCTTATGGAAGAAGCATTCCCTGCTTCTATTTTAAGTGTGTTTGTTAGATGTGCTGTGATGACATGTATCTTTGAGCACTAAAGTGGAAAGCTCCTTCTGTACATTTCTTTCCTGGTTTGATTTTGATGTAATCAAGAGATTCAAGGGCTTATTCAAACCTTGTACATGAAGTACCTTAAGATGATAATTGGATTTTCTGGAACAGAATTCGCTGTAGTGTATTTTTCTGTGGCTAGGTATTTCAATGGATGTAGTTCAGATTATTAACTACTTTGTGCTGGTTTCCATTACTGAGTTTACTGAATGTATCTCCTCCACTGATGAAACAGTATTTAGGAAGTAAGTTTGTTGATTTTTGCTTTTCTCCTCCTCAGTCTAATGTGCCTTGGAGAAAGACAATTTTTTTTCTCACAAAGGAATGCTGGGGGGAGGATTTGGAAGTGTATGCATGCAAGTGTGTTGAAAAGAGTCTCTAAGCAAAATTCGAGATGAAGAGAGATGCTGCTTCATTATTTCATTGATATGGATATGTAATGCTAGTCTTATTTGTGAAATCACTGAGGCTGTAGTTTGTATGTCCCATATGTGAGAAAGGCATTTAAATACATGCCTAAACATGTCACTGACATATGGGTATTGTCTACAACATGTTTTCACAGCCACGCATTTGTTAGAGATGAGCTGAATTTAGGGACTATGTGAGTTAACAGGGCTATCGAGGTGGAAACTTGTTGTACTTAGTAAAAGAACTTACTGGGATTCCCAGTCTCCCTGCTCTACAACAGATTTTAAGATGGGCCATAAATGTTAATGGTATCATAGTTTCTAGGTTCTTTAAACAGTATTATGTCAACTAGATACCCAGGGAAGTGATAGAAACAGGCTTAATTTCACTGTTCCCTTAATTTGTTTTGTGTGCCCTCTACTGGTTACGTATCAGTGTAAAACGAGTGAGCAATATACAAAGATGTGTGGCAGCACAAAGGCACCAGTCCTGAAAGAAAGCTCATCCAGATGTTGCCATGGTGTTTGATTTTTATTGGGAGTGCACTGGAGAGGGGAAATGAGCTTCTGATTTAATTTGAAATTACTTCCCAGTCTTGCAGAAGTGTGCAAAACTTGTGCTATGGGTTTTCAGAAGTGTTGAAGTACAGGAGTAGTATCTCCTGTGGTTTGCCAGCGTTCCCTGTCTTGGGTTTTGGCCAACACAGTCTATGCTTGTGTGTCTTTTCAGGGAGACATGTCCTTCTTAATCATTGATCAACAGTCTCATATTAGTAGCTCATAGCTCATGCTGTTTCTTACTGCCTCAGAGGTCAGGCTGCAGCTCTTTCTTGAACTACTTGGCAGCCTGGTCTGGCTACACTGCCTCCTAGGAACGTCCCAGGACCAGTGTAGCAGTGTTTCACAACCACTCGTCTTTGGTTCAGAAGTCCCTTGAACCTCCTTCCCTGTGCCTCCCACCTGCCCAATACCTTCTTACACATAAATTGCATGCTCAAAAGAATCTGAACTTCACCTATTGTCAGCTTTGTCTATGCTTGCTAGTATTAGTTAACCAATACTTAATGTAGTTGTTATCATTGTGTATCCAGTGATAGAGGACAAGTAAAGACTGCAGGTTTCCTGTACTGAAATAGTGGGTATCAGCACTGCTTATGTAATAATGTTCAGCACTATGTCAATTTTCAGTCATAGATGAATTTTACTTGAGTGTTCTTTGTTATGTGAAGATGTTCTGTTCCCTCTTGTTATCCTCTCATTCCACATATCTACAAAATGTTTACTGCTATGAAGAAAGTTAATTATTCAAAAGGTGGTCAGCAGTTCTGCTGGTCATCAAGCACATCTGCAAATTTTAGATAAGATGTGCAAGGTGCTAGTAATACATTCCTGATTAGACCATGTTTAGTTGCTTTAAATGCAACAATGCATCTAAAGCTTTGTATTTCCTGCATGAGCACCTGAAGTGTTTTGGAGGCCTGCTTTTGCGCTGGTGCAGATTATGTGGTGAACTTCACAGATCACCATGAGACCAGACAAATCTCAATGCACAAATCTAGAATAGTTTCAGAGTAGAGGCAAAGATGCCTTGGGAACCTGAGGCAAAGAATTCTGACTGGAGCCTTGACTGCTCATCAACTTGTTGAGGAATTGATGAACAGAGAAGGGAGGGGGGTGTGAATAAAATTTTGGCTAAAAAGGGAGGGCTAGTTTTATTGAGTCATTTAAAGATGAGATTTCTTTTTTTCTGCAGGGTGTATTTCTATTGGCTGTGGGGTGGAGTAAGTCATCTCTTTTGATTGGTTGACTTTTAGATTGTATTTATTTCTACAGATGTATTAGTACTTACTCAAAACTGTTTTAAGTTCACCACTGACAGTGGGCATGAAGCTTTAGCACGGTCCTTTGTTTTTTGTAATAAAATCCACGTAAAGAAGGAATATTGACTACTTTATGTAGATCATGAGGGGCATAAAATAGAAGAGATGAAGCAGGAAGATTTAGGAAGATAATTAACAGACAAGGGGAGTTCAATTGTTTATCTTGGTTAACCATTCTGTACAGAGGAGGCCAGTGGAGCACGTGATGGAGAAAAGAGGGTTGGCATACCTTCAGGCATGGAGTGTTTTACATGTTAACAGTGACTAGTCTCTGTAGTAAAACAGACTAGGAGGAATAAAAAGGAAGAATAATAACCTTCTGGGATTAAGCCTAGCAAGATTAGTTACTCTAGATGGGCTTTGCACAATTTTTGATCACAGCTCACAGGGTTTTTCTATAGCTCAGGGAGTCTGGCATGTTCTTTTAATTTAGAAATAGAAAGTATAGGCCTTAAACAGCGGATACTCAGATATATCCCATCTCACGTCAACCTGACATGTCTGCCTTTCCTTTATTAAAAACTGATTACCCTGGAAACTGCTGAGATTAAATAACTTAATTCCAGTGGAGTCCAAATGGCTGTGATGACATTTTTTCATCTTTTTGGTAGAGGCAGACAGTAGAAATAATTGGATGGTAGCAAGAAAAATCAATTCTGTATGCCCACTGTGTCATATGATGAGATATAACAATGCACACCCATCATTCTAATTACAGAGCTTATGTTGTTTGTGGGTCTGAAAACACAGCAGTTTAAAAGGAGAGGACACCTGAACTCCTATCTTAATTTAATAAAATGTTGCTGCAATTGAGACAGTCATGGAGGGAGGGAAATAGAGACTTTTCTAATTAGTTGTGATACACATTTTTTGTGAATTAGTATGTTTTGATTTATAAGTCACATAACATGCAAATTGCAGGGAGAGGTATATATATCATGCTGGACTCTGATGTCTGGAAAAACTTTCTTGGTGGCCTTGAATTTGTGACTCACTCTGTTTAACTTGTCCCTGTAATTAGTTCGTTAAGCTGCCAAGGGCTAGAAAATGGCTTGTAACTGAGCTCACTTGATGACTTTTTTTCTTCCCCAACATGCTCGGAAAACGTCTTTGAGTCTGTTTGCTATGGTGCTTACTGAAGAGAACAACCTTGGGCTCCTGAGAAAAGGCTGTGCATATACATCAGATTGTGTAGTTGACTTTGAGTTACTCTTTCGTTGTGAAGTTGAGGCTGTCATACCTGTGTGATTTGGAGGCAAGCAGGGAGAGCTGTTGCATATTTCTTTAACCTATCTTTGCGGTGGTGTTGTTTTCCTCCTGTTAGTTCTATATTGGTGCTTCCTAGAAATAAACTTTGTGATTCCTTTCTTTTTTTAACAATTACTTTCCTTAAAGGAAGTTTGAACTATGTACTTGAACATAGTTATATATACCCTAGTCATGGGTACTAACTCCTTTTGAATAATCTCCCCTGTATTTAGATAGTCATCTACTTGTATTTAAGTACAAGCTCTTAGAAGCACCTAAGACTTACAAAAACTATGACAAACATAAACTGCACTAACATCTTTGTTTTGTACGTATTTTTGTCTACCAGTGCTACAAAGTGTTGTGCTTATTGCCACATGTAATTCCATTGCTCTCTCTGGGATCAATTATCTATTGAACTACCTGATGCAACCAATTTTGTCTGGCCTGGGTAATGAAGCTGAAAGTAACTTGATCTGGGTAAAACCAGAAAGGAGAACAAAGTACATTGTAATTTTAGTTTCCTACAGCTGTGTGTAATGTGCTATGGGTGTGAGCAAATGATTGCCTGCAAATCACAGGTTGGAGAGCATACATTCTGCATATGTTAGATTTAATGTAACCGCTTCTACCCTTTCTGGTGTGTTGCACAGGTTAACATTCAACCTTCTGAATGGCACCGCTCCATACTGCTGCCACAGTCCTGGTTAGGATTTATGAGTCGAACCTACAGTGCAGTTCTGCAGGTAATTTCGAGGTACATAGTATTGTGTACATTAATGCTCATTCAAGTGGTATGAGTTTTATTTTTGCCAGCAAGAGCACCCATGCAAGTTACAATAATTTAAAAATAAAGCTTGAGGTGTTTAATAGTAAAATTTATGAAGAGGAAATAAAAATGAGTCTTCAGTTAATGGCAGCACAATCTGGGATACTTTGTTGAAGTATAACTTCTGCTTACAGGTTCTTGCAGTCTTGTTCCTGTGTCAAGGAACAGAACTTCTGTGTCAAGTTGCAGAATGTGTCATTTTTTAGATTTTTTAGAATGTGAAATTTTAACTAGAACTCTAACCTATTATTTTGGGTAGGAATTTTGTAATAATAGTATCACAAAGGAAACAGAAGCTATCGAGGAATGATTCTTTAAATAGAACTTCTCTTAATCAGCATGTAATCCTGTCACACTGTGAGGGACTCTTCTTTTGATTTTTCCACCCTATCTAATGATTAGGAAATATCTTAAAACCTCCTTTCATTACGTTACCTGACCTGATATCTAGACCAATGTAGTGTCATTTGGTTTTTCAACAGGAAAATGATCTAAAAAACTTCTAACAAATAGCTGCTTTCTAGAAGGCTCTCTTTGTACTACTAGAAGGGCTTACTTGTTTGTATTTCCATGCCACATCAGCTGTTTTCAGCATGAGCAGCTCAGGTTGCTGAGCGAATTCTAGAAGTTTTGACTGTTTCTTGTTTTGCTGTGCAGCAAAACATGATTCTCTAACATTTTCAAAACAAATTTTTTCTTGGCCATCAGCAAAATAGCAGATTCTAAGCCGACGCAGCCCCATTACAAAGCAGGCAGCGGCTATTCAAATTGTAATTTTAGGTCGTAACTACAGAGGGGGCCGTAGTTGCTTGCATTTAATTACTTTCCTGTTTGCTTCCCCTCTGAGGCAAGATTTCAGGCCAAGCTGAGCAAGAAGCTTGGTATTTACCAGGCTTGTTTATGAAAGCCTCTCTAGGATTTCGTGCCATTTTACAGGGCAATAGAGCCTATTTTTGTTGCTTCTGAAGTCCCTCACTGGAGATCTAGTATCTTTACTTACTCCTTATGCTTCTATAGTACCTTTCATCTGAGATGGCCAAAGGAGACTACAGTATAAGATGAGTAGTCTGGATAGTACATAGTTCAGTATTTCTGAACAGCTAGTAGGGTAATCGTTTCTACAGTTTGGAGGCAGACGTTCATAGAGTCTGGTTCTCCAACACACGTGTGTGAGTATTTTTTTCCCTTTGGACACCTGAAAGTTCTCTTGTCTTTTATTATGTCTACTCACATGCTTAAGCACTTTCGCCAATTTGTGCATTCAGCATGTTTTTGAGACTGAAGTCAGCCTCATCGTGATGATCTTGATTTAGTACAGAACTTAAGACAATGTTTATGTGTTTGGGGAAAGGAAATTGCAATAGGTTTTTGCATAGTTTTTATGGAGCCTTCTCTTTAGTCAGTGTGTTGTATATGCTCCTGGAGAGTCACCTTTTGACTGACATCTGGATTTACAGGACTGACTCTCTTGTGTTCTCAGGTTTTTATGCACACCCAAACTATAAGCATTCAATACCTGAAAAATACAGCTTATGTGCCTGTATTTTTCACTTAAGGCTTAATAATCTGCTAAGGAGCAGTAATTGACAACCTAAACAAATTGAGATGTAGTTGTCTCACAGTTGGAGACTGAATATTAAAGCAAAGCTACTTAGTGTGTTTAGATAACAATTGTTAGAGGCCAGAATCCATATAATCTCCTTTAAGGTACAGAAAGAGCTGTTGTAGGAGTTCACGGGGAGGTCGGGGTCATAGAAAGGAAAATGATGAGGAATTCTGCTTTATGTACTGAATCGAGAAAGTGATGTTTTGCTGTTAGAATCCATTTTAGCTAGCAGGCTTCTAAATCTCATTCCCTGCCTGTTGTACCCCTTCCCAAGGGAACTTTTCTCTTTGCATGGACTAGGAGAGATGTGTCAGTATCTCAGCTGCCATCTGCAGCTTGTTTTCCCCACTCAGAGTAAAAAATTACGAATTATTTTACTTAATATATTGTTTGTTACAGTGGATCCCATATGAAAAGCGGTCAAGTTCACTTATGAAGTAGCCCTCAAGTGAAAGGCTACATCCATTACCTAAGTGTTCTCTGAAGAAATGTGATGATGACTGGACATGTAAGAGCCACTTCTGACTTACTCTGTAATTCTGCAGGGGAGGCAGGCAGAGCTGGAGATGCAGTTAAAACATGGAAAAGAGGATCCTGAAGAGGTGCAGCACAAACAGTTTACAGCCTGGCTCTGGTAAGGAAGTGCGTGTCTGCTCCTGATCACTTGTAATGGCACGTGAGGGAGCACAGGAGGGCAAGACTTCAAAGCCTTTAGCTTTGCAAGTTTCAAGACTGAATGAGCACTAATGAAAAAACCCCACCAGATACAATGACCAAGGGCGGGGCGGGGGGGGGGGGAGTGCAAAGAAAGACACTACTGGGTAACTGTCTGTAAGGACTCCCATATGCACGGGTTCACAGGTACCTTCCCCTCTACAGTGTCTGAAACTTTGTAGGGTGAACAACTGGAAGGAATGGAAGACTGTATTTGTTTTGTGTCATGTTAATGCAGAAGGATTATGCAAAGAGCAAACTTACTTGTAGAGACTAAATGAGATGTCTGACTGAAAATAGCTTGATAAAAGAAATGTAAGCCATGGTATGATGTGTGTTTTACTGCACTGAGACACATGTCAGTTTGTATGGTAAGTTGGCAATGTTGAGCTTGAGGATGTTGTTTAAAACCAAGCATATGATGCACAGCCTGACCCATGTCCTCAACTACTTCTGGTTCAGTCAGCTGAGGAGTCTCTCTCAGTCAGGATTTAGCCATGTATGTGCATGGCCAGGGCGACAAGGTGGGAAGTGGGAGGCTTCACAGAAAGAAACAACTATGTATCCACGGACAGTATAAATATCTGTTTCTGTGCTTCATAAGTGCATTGGGAACAAAGTATGTACAAACAAAAACCAAAATGCCCTTTGCCCATTTCAGTCAAAAAGGTGTTACTAAGTCCCATTCAACAGGAATAAAAATTTGTGTCTGTTGTTTTATTCCAGCTAAGTCTAGATTAGAGGGTTTCATAGTAAGATCCAGAATGATATGGTATTGTAGGAGAGATTCTTTGTGTAGTAGTGGCACAATTTTCTGTTGCTGCTCTGCCTGATCCCTTTCTTGATAGGGTATAAAGAGGAAACATTTTGCAGGTGAGAAGAATGTCTACAGCAATGCTGCTTTTGTAGATTTCTCCTGAACTGACTTCTGCTCTGTATTTCCTAAATAGTGTTAATGTAAGCTATGTCAAAAATGAACTGAATTTCCTTTAATAGTAGAGAAGTCAAAGCAATAAGTGAACTGGGAGCCCAGTATTAGCTTTCATGTCCTTTCCTGTTCCCCCTTAATTGCTTGGTGCTTCAGGGCTCTAACTTCAGTACCCATTAAGCATTTGTGTTGCCCACGGGGTTTAACCTGATTGTGGATAGCTTGATATAAACTTTATTGTTAATGCTTTATTGTGTAAGTACTGTGCAATTTTGCATTGGTATTTGCCGAGGTGCTGTAAGTGTTTCTAGTGTAGGTGGGTTTGAAACTGTGTGCAAAAACAGTTACGCAAAACAGTGGTTATGAAGGAAAGCCTGAGTAGGTTTCTTTTAAAGCGTGAGTAAGTTTCTTTTAAAGCTTGAGTATAACTCAGTCTTATAACATATGGCCCTATTTTACGAGGCATGCATCTAATCATGTGTTGTGGAACTGTGATTGGAGTGATCTTTTTCTGTAGGATGACAGTCATGGCCAGGATGGTACTGCATGTGGTAGTATAGAGGATCTCTTTCCTCACCCTAACCTGGCGATACAGAGGATTCACTGCACCTCTGCTTCTGTCTTGATATGAATGCAAAACTAAACAAATGCAGACAAGTAGCCTATTATAAATCAACTACAGTAATGTGTAAGAAATTTTAACTACTCCTATGGCTTTCATTTAAATGGATTCAGGTTACTATGCTACCTGATAGCATAACTGCCCATAGTGGTTTCCACAAGTATAGTAAGTGTTGGACATATTGTTACTGTTGTCCATTGTAAAACTTTCTCATTTTATTATGCTAAGACATAGCATAAGCTGGAAACTTATGTGTAACAGCTCAAAGAACAGATTTATGGCTGTTGCATGAACCTGCATTTTACAAAAAGTGGTATGAAGTCAAATAAGAGCCCTGTATAAAACATTGGTAGTGCACATGAGCATGAAGAAATGTTGGGTGGTACGTAGGCACTTTTACAGTTTTAATGCTTGTGATTAATTTGCGCTCATTTTCATAGCTATATAAGATAATTGTTAACCTAGAATGGACACGTGTAAGGCATAAGGGGAAATTAGCTGAGTTCATGGTATAGTATAACAAACGTGGTGTAAATTCTTTCTGTTTCTGTTGCAGGGTCAGAGATATGTTGACCGATGTCATCAAAGGTGCTTCCAAGTAAGAACTGCTAATTTATTACAAATGAGAATGAGTTTTCTTTTGTGGCAGAAGATGTAAGATAATATTTTCTGCAATTGGTTATCTGACAATTTCATGATTTCACATGACTATTCAGGAAAGGAACTCTTCCCCACCTTGTGCTTTGAGATTTTTTACCACTGACTGTGTCTATTAGAAAGGCTGATGCCTATGTTTTCAGGAAAGCCTGGGTAGTGCTATATGCACTATTAGTCTGTTCTTTTTTTAACTAGCAGACTGTTTGCCTCAAGTAGCTTCATTTATGTAGAAGTTGGCTGGTCTTTAGTGGAGTATTGGCTCTTCAAAACTGTCCCACTTTCTGTTCAGGTGCCCTTCTTGTGCCTAGATGCCCCCGAAGGCAGGAAATTACATGCTTTCAGATTGTGGCAGACTTGTTCAATTGCTATTAGAATTAGCACATGGCTTTCAGGCAGCAATAAACTTTAGCCTCCTTCATAGGCTGCTAAAGTGGTTTGACTTCTTTTTTTTGCTCTGCACTGGCAGCTAGCTTACTATTATGCTTTGTCCTTGGTTAACCTGAAATTGGCCACTTGCACCAGTTTAAACAAAAGTGTCAGAAATAGTGAATCCTCATAAGAACAAGTACTTAGAAAATCTTAAATCATGAAGAGGTCATCAATGAAAGAATTACAGTGAAATCTCACAGACCATTTCAACATTGGTATTCTTGTAAATGTACAAAAGACTAGTTTGAAATACTTTCGCGAGTTGAGGTTCTGGAGATTTTAATTAAGACTCAAAATCATAAACATTTGAACTTTTTCCTTTTTTAACTTATCATTGTTATTATGTTATATGGATATTTAAAATATTTCCAGCTGTTCTATTTCCTTGCATTCAGTCCATCTTGAAGGAGTCAGTTGAAGAGGGATGAAATTGGAAGATCTGTTTGATATTTTAGCTACTCAATAAATACCTGTGTTAAGGTAAGGTAGTAGAAAGAGACAAATAAAGGAGGAACAAAATAATGAACTTTAAATATATTCTGTGTTTCCGAATTAAAGTTGTGATTTTAGTTACAGAAGTTCATTAGCAAAACTAGTTGAGGTAGAAGCATTACCTAATTTGGGAATGACTGGTGAATTTTCTTTAGCTAACAGCAGAAGGATTTCCTGTGCATGGATTATGCCTCTAGAACTTCTTGTGTTTACTGACTTTCTTTTACTAAAATATTGGTCTTTTTCCCCATATTTTCAATAAAGAGTACGACACTACTCTTTCCTCCCAGGGCTTGTTAGGATGTGATTTTTACCTTTATTAAATTTAAAGCATCCAGCTTTCATGAGTGTGTAGATTTAGAAGGTTCTCTCTGTTTGAGGTACATCATGAAATGTAACCTTTTAGAAGTTGATGATCAGCAACAACAAAGGTTCTATATGTAGATTAGGAAATTATGTAAGGCAAGAGGTATGGGGAGGTTTCAAATAACTTAACTAAGCATCTAGTTGTAATTATTTGCAGGTATCTCTTATCTGAAAGGAAATAGTTTCAGTGTTCCTTCTAAACAGGAGAGGTCAATGACATTCCATAAGACCTGTGTGTCTTATTTTAAAAAGCGAACCAGAAATCCAGAAAATATTTTTATTGTAAAAATGAGATCTTTGGATCTGGAACAAATGTCTAAATTTGCAGTGTAGGTGTATTTTTACAGCAACAGTTGAGGAAGTTTTTAGAAATGGAAGACTGATGCCACAAGTGTAGCACACTGTGTACTGGTCTAGTGTAAGATTGTAAGTGGCCTAGTACAGTTGTGTTGTTCAGCTGCTATTGTAAAACATCTAAAAGAGTTCCAGCAGGATTGTGTTGCAATATGTTTTTCTGGGAATGACTGGGATATGGACATCGATCTTTTCATGAAACTGAACACAGTTATATTCTCTCTCTTACTTGTAGGTGGCACAGGTTTTTTTCTTGAGTTCCTTAAAAGTAAAGGTTTGCACTGTGGCAGAAGTTAGTACTCTTTGAAACCTGTCATTTTCCATGATGTTAATGTTTTCATAGCACAGGGGAGTAATTAAAAACTTTTTTTTTAAGCTGAGGTTTCAGTGATGGCTGCTCTGCTAAATCTCCTGAACAGATGCTGTTGCAGTGAAGTGGCACCTGCCTGTCTAGCATTTTCTGTTTCAAGAGCTTATTGTGTTGTCCTGTGTAGAGATGGGACTAGCTAAGACCAACTGGTGCATTTCTGTGAGTGCTACTTGCTCTGCAGGGTGGCAGTCCTCATTATAGTGGAAGCAAGCTTCTGTTTTTATACCACTTTATGTGTGCTAGGCTTTATGTAAAAGGCAAACAAGAAAAAAGACTGAAAAGCTTCTCTCCCCCATTCTTTCTCTAATTCCTGAAGATGAAATGTTACAGACTTTTGCTGAGCTAGAAGACAGCCCGATAAAGTTGCTAGGTGCAAAGGCCTTCCCTCCTCGACCACCTGTAGCACAACTCTCCTGATTGTGTTTTGTTGC